>NW_015386968.1:663859-679165 GCF_001527695.2 Protobothrops mucrosquamatus
ATTATATTATATTATATTATATTATATTATATTATATTATATTAATATATTTGAAGTAGGAATACATAGAAAAAATAAAGAGACTTTCAAATTCTGAACTTATTGTCAAGGAGGACATAGAAAGTTATGTAACAAGGTAGAAAATGGCCAGAAACCCAATAGTTTGTTTCTTTCTACATGTCACCTGTCATATTTATAGCAGTGATTAGGAGTAAAAAAAATCCTGTCAAGAGCAAAATACAAAACTCTAAATAAGATTAGAAGAGTAAACTGCCTTCATAAAGTAGGTAAGAGTTTGTAGGTGTCACTGTCACATTAAAAAAAGAAGCAGATGGCTGAAAGTATAAAATAAGCAGATGACTGACAGTATAAAAGTCAGACATCAGTGATACTCCTATGGTTGCCAATTGACCAGCTGAGCAGTACAATCCTACATTTTTTAAATTCCTGTTCAACTCAGTGGGATTTAATCCTAAATAGGTGTGCTAAGGTTGCTGCCTTGATTGCTAAGCAAACTTCTTGGGGAGATATATATTTGTCAGATGAATATAGTCTTCAGTGTTGGAAAGGGAAAAGAGAGAAGGATTTACAATAATTGCTCTTATGTTGCTAAACAAGTTAAAAACTCCTGCTAGAATTTCTGCTTTTTGTTCCCTCAGTTGAACTTTAGAAAATGTGGGATGCCTGGAAAGTATTTGTTGGAGTTGTCTGTGCACAGGCAAGAAATTTGTATATATCAGGGATTCCTAAACCTTTTGCCATCACACATTACTTTAATGTAATCTTAATGCCAGTGGTGGGATTCAGCCGGTTCGCACCACTTCAGCAGAACCGGTAGCTATTTTTTTGTTGCCCAGGCCCAGAATGGACTTCCGGAAGTGGCATCCACACAGAGAACTGATTGTTCACATATTTGAATCCCACCACTGCTTAATGTACATATGTTTTGTAATAATCCAAACATCAAAATGAAGGCAAATGAACAATGAAAATAATACAATGAAACTTTGGGAAAGGTGGATTCATCATAACAACTGAAAGGTTCTTCATATCTCTTCTGGACTCAGTCTCCACCTCCCAAAGGAGGTACATCTCACAATTTGGGAAATCAAACATGTATACGCATGTTGGAACATGGAAAACTCAAACTGCTTCCTATATGGATTTCATGGTGATGTACAGTCAGGGACAGGAGGATTGGTGCATTGCGGTGGGAGAAGATAGTGGGGTGCATATCCAAGACCAGTGCATTTAAATTATTATTTGTTCCCTTAGTTCTTGCAGAACCTTTTCAAATTCTCATGGAAACCCAGGAAGCCACAAAACCCAGTTTGAAAAAATTAAGTGTAGAAACACATATAGTAGGTTTCTTTTAAGTGCACAAGGTAGCTGATCCTTCCTTCCTTCCTTCCTTCCTTCCTTCCTTCCTTCCTTCCTTCCTTCCTTCCTTCCTTCCTTTACAATATTTGTGATGTATTCTTCTGATCCCATATAGGACAGTATATATTCTCCCCTTATTAGAGAGATTGCCAGGGAGGGCAGACAATTTTTATGTAGGCTTTCTCCTCCAAGACTCAAATCCTTCTATTACGCATGCAGTGGCAAAATACTGTGTTGCGGCAATGTCCACAAGAAAAAAATTGGTTACAGACCTATAGTCGTCAATTTGTGCCAATTTTCGGGAGATATNATTAATCGGCTATCCACTCACGTAAACTAGGGAGTGACCCTAACATTTTGAGAACATGTATTTTCTTAACAGGGATGTTATTATTTACTATTAATGTTAGTACTATTTTTACTATTATTATTATTATTTAATATATTGTAAAAAGTGATGGCTATTGCTGGTCTATGACCGTAATAAAGTTTATTATTATTATTATTACTTCTGATCCCATAAAGTTCCAGAATACAGTCACTTAAAAAGTAAATAAAAATACTGAAATGTTGTCAGCAATCATGTACATTTAAAGAGGTAAGTGCAATGCTTTTCCATTCTGGAAGCTTTTTTCTTCAACTTAAAAAATTAAAGTGTAGTCCCAGTAGTTATTTTTGTCAAAGTTACAATTAGTATTTACACACATTGACAACTGACTATTTAGGGGCATACTACAATTTAAACTCAAAGTTATATAATAAACAGTGAGCTATTACAGTGGTTTTCAACTTGTGCTATGCATCATAGTTACTAAATCCTGATGGGCATTTTGTTACAAATATAAATATAATTATAGCATTGAAATATTGCAAGCAACAAGGGGTACAATAAATTGTAAAGGACAGAACCATTTCAGTTATTAAGGCTGCAGGACTATTTTGTTTTTGTATTTTTTTCAAATGTTTTGTTCACTTCAGTTTCAAGTTACTTAAGTAATGGGATTTTGACCAATTCTGTGATAAAGTAGTTTCATAATTTAACAGAACTCCATCATTAGGAAATGTTTCCAGTCTGACGTTACTTGTAGTTTATTTCTTGTTTGTGGATTTACAATAGCAGATTTTTTAAATGTAAATTGTACTAGACAACCCATGACCCATTAGATCAGGGGTAGTCAACCTTGGCTCGTTTATGACTCGTGGACTTCAACTCCCAGAATTCCTGAGCCAGCTGGAGTCATAAAAGAGCCAAGGTTGACTACCCCTGCATTAGATCATTCTTTCTATCCACTTTTTATCCTTCAATTACCAATCATGACCCTCAGGAGATCCTGGTGAAGCTAACACCTCCTCCTTTCCCCCCCTCCTCCAGAACTGCCTGCCACTTTGTTGTGGGGAGAGAGAACAAAGGGAGTTGCAGACCGTAATGCTCCAGCATATCTCCAAGAGTCCCCTCTCTCCAAGGAGAGATGAAGCTCACCTATCAACTGCCAGCAGTCCCCAGCCAGCTCTACGTTGCCAACATCATCTAAATTTCTCCCTCATTATTTCCTTATTGGTCTCCACTGTTAAGATATTTAAAAAAAAATTGCCCTCTTCTTAAGCAGCTAATCACCATTTGCCTGTTGGGCCTTGACACCAGTTGATTAAGCACAGGGGCCAG
Source organism: Protobothrops mucrosquamatus (assembly GCF_001527695.2). Lineage (NCBI taxonomy): Eukaryota > Metazoa > Chordata > Lepidosauria > Squamata > Viperidae > Protobothrops > Protobothrops mucrosquamatus. The sequence goes on from NW_015386968.1 coordinate 666,903, forward strand.
AGAGGAAGAGGATGGGATATGTCCTTCCCATATTTCCTTATGGCCACATAACCTACAGGTTTCTAGGAAGTGTATTTGGAAAGTGTGGTGGTGCTGAAGTTGCCAAAAGTTTGCCAAATCCCACAGTCATGGGTCCCAGATTTTGGATACATTCTGTATGTTGGCCCACTTGAGGTACGTATGTAGATTTGAAAATTGAAGGTTACAATGTATCAAACAGACACAACAGTTTTAGTGTATATAGATGATTTAGCAAGTACATTATGGACAAGGATAACATTATTCAGTGACATTGAAATAGCTACCCATTTGCTGATACTATGGAAACAGTATTAATCATTTGTCAAACTATATTGTGGAAAATAAGCACTAAGAATCAGTTATTTAAACATATACAGGAAAGGGTAGGAAAGGAAATTTGAATCCATTCAATTAATTGGAAGTGTAAATAATATACAAGAAATTAGACCATGAAACATCAGTTGCTACTCTTCTCCAAATATGCATATGGTATCATATGTGAAATTTATTTAAATTTATTTTTATGATCCTCAAGAAGACTTGCCATTTGTATATTTTTTATTTTAAAAATTAATGTCTTGGCAAACTACCAATCACCTTTTTTTAGTTCGTTCCAAATGCTACATGTTGGGTTGATCTTATTTCATACTTGTAGCTTTTGTTGGTGGACTGACACATTTGAATGAAACCCATAGGGTGAGCTCAGTATTTATTTTTTTTTGAGCAGCCATAAAAAGAGTTGCATTATTAGCTGTTTCCCTTCTTTCTCTGCCAGGTGCTGTGGAACTTTTTCTCTTCATAATAATAATCCATTTCTATAATTGACTCAGCTAACACTTCAGTTAGATATTTGTAGCTGGATATATTAATTAATTTAATACCTGGTGTTGTATTCGCGGGTAAAAGGCATTGAAAGGAAACGAGTGGTGAAAATAGTGCGCAGGCCTTTTATAGTGTCCTTGCCAGGACAGCATCACCCAATAAATGCAAGGCTGATTTCATGCCTTGCGCATGCGCGCAAGGCTGGAGACAGCCAGTCTGGTCCCAGGCAACCTTGTGGTCTGCCCGGGACTCTTTGCAACATTTCTGAGCCTGCTGAATGATTCAGCAGGCCTAGGACATAACACCTGGTATAACATATTTGTTGGTCTTCCTAAGTCACACATTGATTTTTTTTATCCTGTTCCTTCATCTTGTTCCCTCTGTTGGGATTGTCTTCAACGGGTGGTCAAAAAAGGTCTAGATGGTGACCATGTGATTGAAGCCCCACTCCTTTTTCAGAAGCATTACATGTATTGTTCTTTTACTCTTGTTTTGTATCCCATTGCTTCTTTGACTCTTTTGTTGGTTTGACCCATTGTCCTCTGCCTAATTGCCAAGTGGTTGATTTTTATCTTGTGGATAAAAATTGCCTCCCACCAGTGAGAGCACTCTGACACTGGTTATTCTGATACACCCAAACTCAGATGGCAAGACAGAAATAAGAAAGGACCTGTGTTTTCTATCCTTGCCATTTTTTTATGCTTTTTTTTTAAAAAAAACTCCACCTATTGTAATTCAAAAGGATGAAATATGTTTAAACCAGGTTAATAGCTAATAATATCTGCTACTGTTTCTACTGAAATATGTCTGCTACTGAAATATGATAAGAGATTGGGAAAGTTTTAGTTTTGTTAAATCTTTCCCATCTCTAATTCCACTCTTCTTAATAAGACATCCAGACAGTGGAACTTCTGAGTTTCATAGAGAATCAGCTGGCTGCCAGGAAAAGAAGTAGGCACATGTCTGGAAGGGCAAATAGTTCCAGCCTTAATTGTGTTGTAGAAAAACCCAATGAAAAAAAACACAAGACAGCAACACAAAACAATAATTTTTACTTTAAGATTCAGAGGTTTATTTTGCTAATAATTTGGAACATAGCAAACATAATAACACAACATCACTTACATTAATAACCCGTTGCAATGAGATCCAATGACATAGCAGTTCCAATAAGGGCAGCTATAGGCCAATGGCAAATCAATCAGGTCCAGTCCCAACTCTTTATACTCTTTCTCGTAAGACTGTAGACAGATGGTCAGCAATCTTATACCTTCTTTTGATTTTCTGCTGACTTTTGCTGACTTTCTACTGACTTCCTGCTGACCCTCTGCTGAACATAACTTTCCACATATACCCGTGTACATTGGAACCCGTATCCATCAGCTACTTTCAGTTCCCTATTTCTTACTGTTCTAGTCCTTATGTTCTAGCAAAATCATATTAAGTAAAGTACAATTGCAAACTGCAAAATTAAGCATAGCACAGACTTTGGTTCGATACTTTTTCCATGAGGCCTGATTTAGTTCACCTGGGCCTAAACCTTGCATAGAAGAACAATAGCCAATATTTTCGTTTTCCACAATTGCTTTTAAATATATTGATAGTCATTAATTTGAAACAAATGACTATAGTCCATGTGACAAAGAGATAGTAGGTTATTAAGTAGGAAGTTATACAGTTATAGCAAATTTCTTTGGATAAGCGAAAATGGATACTGGTCTGTAACAAAGTCAATTAGCACCTGTTGTCAGACAATTTCACTTGTTCATAAAAATATTACCAGCTCACCTATATCAATCTAACTCATGTTTGGGTACTTCAGTAAAACAATTGTTAATAGAATGCAAATTGACATATGTGACTGAACTAATTTAGAATATTCATAAATTAAAGCAACTTTAACAAAATCTACTACATTTCACATAACTGCATTTTAAGGAAGTTTTGATCACGTTTCAGTGTGTTTCATTTAATAGAAATTAGACTAAAATTAACCTTTCACTTCCACTCATGATAATTATTATTTATGATAGAAACACAATGAATGTTAATTATCTCAATTTTGATATATTAAGGGAAATTATTCTGATTATCATGAAAAAGACGTTCATACATTTCTTCACACAGAATTGCCTCTATTACTAACAGAGTAACCTTCTGCATTGGTTCCATCTCAAACGTATCTCTAGAACTATTGGACATTCTTCTGTGCTGCAAGAGAACACTTTAACAATCATACCTCTAATTCTGGTGTAAATCCGTTAATATTTTGATTTTTAAATTTTAAAAATGGTTTAGATGGATTTCCCATTTTTACAATAAAGTGTACAACAAGTAGTCCTCGGCTTACGACCACAATTGAGCTCCAAGTTTATGTTGCTAAGTGAGACATTGTTAAATGAGTTTTGCCCCATTTTATGACTTTACTTGACATGGTTATTAAGTGATTCATTGCAGTTGTTACGTTAGTCACACCGTTGTTAAGTGAATCTGGTTTTCCTATTGACTTTGCTTATCAGAAACTCACAAAAGGTGATTACATGATTGTCATAAATGTGAGTCAGTTGCCAATTGTCTGAATTTTGATCACATGACCATGGGGATGTTGCAATGGTCATAAGTGTGAAAAATGATCATGTCACTTATTTCAGTGATGTAACTTTGAATGGTCACTAAATGAACTGTTGTAAGTCGAGGACTATCTGTACTGAGCTGATATTAACCACTGAGATTGTAGACAATTTAAAGGTGTTTGATATCATATTTATATATAAACAACATAGTATTGGTCAAGAAAAAGAAATCAAGAAGCTACAAGCTGCAAGACATATATATATATATTTGCATATGAATAAAACTTTTCTGCCTTCTATGATTCTATGATTTTTGTCATTTTCCAACCTATTGCAAAAGTGCTATTATTGAAACATTAGAAATGATAAGTCAGGACTTCAGGTATGGCCAGGCTATGAATTCTTGTAAATGCATAAAAAGAAAATTATTAAAGGAATAATAAAAAATATCAAATTAGAGAAGCAGAAATTTAACTATTTAAAACCGTCTACAACAGTTAATGCCATGATTAAAATAAATTAATCTATTGATAAATAAAAACCTTTTATTTACTTATTTAATATGTGGAATTTATATGATATTATATTGTATACTTCAAGAGTTAAAATAACAAAACAAAAGCAACAAAGTGCTTACATCCTATCACTGGAAAAGTTTTAATATGATTCAGAATCCACGATGTAGTTCCACTGCAGTCTTAAACACATGTATAACAAATTTAGAATGTTGTGATTAATAAGAACTTTTTTTCTAACAGAAATCTACGGTATTTCTTAATATTAGAAAAATCAGGCTGATCACTTAATTCCTCATAATTTTTTGTGGCATTGATCCAAAAACATAAATATCACAAATGTGAGGTTCTTTTCCGAATTTCAAACTACTTGGGTATGCTATCTGTCTGTATTCTGTATGGTCTTGAAAAATAAATTAACAAATAATTATAGTAATAATGCTGATCAAAGATATGCACATTCTGCTACTTATGAAACTAATGAAAGTTGATCTTTGCTTTTTAACTTAATTTAGCCAGCTGCCAATTCATCATATGTGAAGATAAATGGTTATTTGATAGATTTTTACATCTATTCCAGGTTTGTAAGGATCAGAAGAATCTTAATATTTAATGGCTGTTTGCATTTTTATGTTTGATTTTAATAATTGCAAATTGACAGTTTTAGGTTTTTTTTGTTGTACTAAGAGTATTAAATGGAAGTTTATTTCTTAACTATTTTTTTGAGTAAGTAAAGATTAAAACCAAATGTAATTGTTAGATGAAATTCTGCATATGTATGTATTTACATCCATCTGTGCTATATACATTTAAAGAAAAAAAAATCTGTGGAGCAAAAAAAAAAACCAATCCCAAATTATCCATGTCTTTGTCATGAGAATAAACGAAGAATGAGTTTTATCAAACATCATTAGACACTTTTTAAAACCTGGATGTGAGGCACATTTGGTGAGTGAATCTTAATTAAATCTAAGCCGGTAGTATGAGCTTTAATGTAACAGGACAACACTAGATTATATTAGAGTATCTTGATGGTCATCCTATTGCAACCAAATTAAAAGAAGCTTTTCAATAGTAAAGAAACTTTGTTATATTTTTTAAATAGCACTTAGTTGGTATACAGAATTGCTTGAATAATGGGACCTTTTATGTATGTATTAGTCCTAATTAGTGCATGATGTAATTGGAAAAATTCTTCTGTGTTAGGATTTTAAAATTTAGCCAAAAATCTAATAAAAATCATCATTTCTGAATCCAATTACCATGGAACATTTATCTGTCCTACTGAAAAATTATTTCAATAATCTCATATCTGATTTAGGATTGAAATAAATTTGTGTCATAGTATGACATGAATGCTTGAATTCTTTCTTAACATAGTGGACACCATTACAATTATTATACTCCAATAGGATCAATGAACACCTTCACACTTTTCTTATTAGTGGCACTGTAATTAAAGAACAATTTGATTTAAATCTGATTTAGCTGCATGCTGATTGTTTCTATGTAAATCTCAAACTCTGGAAGCCTGGATGTGTAATATATTTTAGGCAGATAGTCTTCCTAAGTATAAAAAAGCTTAATTCGTAATGAAGCAAGTTTTATCTATTACATATTTTACAAATACTACTATTAGTAATTAAGATAACATGACATATAAATTTGCTGCCCTAAATATTGCATTTGGAAAGGCTGACTCTATGCTACTCTTTTGCATTGATAAAAAATACTAATAACAAACTCTTTTATTTTTGTTGTCTTCACTAAATCCTACATCAAGCTAAGATTAACTGCTACTCTGCAAATCAGTATCAACCAATTCTTATACCATGCTATCGCCATATCTTTCTGGTTTGTTTGTTTGGATGAGCATGTTTGTGTGTAGGTGCTTGTATTATCCTTCAGCTGAAGAAGAAGAAGAAGCTAAAAATTGCAAATGGCACCAGTTATGCCAGTGAAAACAATTTTATATGAACGAAAAGCTATTGCATGCACCATATTGCCTGACCCATCCCAAGCAATATATCTTGATTTTTTAAATGTTTTTTTCTAATTTTTTTTAAAGTTTGATCCTTTTTATTAGTTTATAATATAAAATACAAAAATACAAAAGCAAATAATAGGAAAAATAGGGGAGGGAAAAGGGAAGGGAAAAGTATAGAAAAGAAGGGAAAAAGAAAGAAAATGCATTGATTTCTTACTCCCTTTGATGCAGTAGAATAAGAGCAACATCAAACATCAACTTTTTACTTTTGCATAATAGAATAAACTAGTCATTTCTATAACAACATATCTATCTAATTGGTAAAACCCAAAATCAAAGTTTCATTTTTTCCATCTCAAGCACAAAGTCCAGAAGCGGTTTCCAAGTAGAAACAAAAGTAATTGTTTTTTTTTTCTTTTATCAAATCAGTCAATTTAGCCATCTCTGCTAACTCCATCAACTTTTGCAGCTATTCATCCATCGTGGGAATAGAGATGTCCTTCCACTTTTGTGTGCAAAGTAATCTTGCTGCCATCAACATATATAACATCAAAGTTCCAAATTTTTTTCCCAAGTCTTTTTCCATTAAACCCCAAAGAAAAGTTTCTGATTTTATCTTTATATTCACTTTAAGAATCTTCTGTATTAGAATATGAATCCTAATGCAATATTTGATTTTTTTCATAATATTGAAAATACTGCTTTCTAGAACTTATTTTCAAATTTTCATATTTTCAAATTTTTGCAACAGTCCTATTCCAATGCTTCCTTTGGACAGTAACAGATATTTTAATTTCTGGCCTGCTATCAAAACACTGAAAAACTGGAACCGCTTTTAGCATTTAAAAGCCTGGGCCATGTTGGCATTCCAATGCCATTCATTTTTTTAAAGACAACTTTAAAAGAAGAGGTATACTTTAGTAGATCGTTAATACACTTGCCCAAATGAATGACCAGTCCCTTAAAGTTTTTGATTTTTGTTGCTGTAAATTTTTCAGCATACAAATAGGTCATTTTCAATCCTTGTTTCAGATTGGCAGAAGTGAAGATAATAAAGACAAACTACTTCTGAGAATTTGGTAACTGTGGCAGTATGCAGAATATAAAGCGAAGTGCTCGTGTATACTAGCCCATTCATTAGATCTTTAGATCCATTTAATTTTGCATTGATTCCACTTCATACAATCATAGAGTTCCACATACAATCTGCCCACCTCTGATTCATCTTTACAGATTTACCAGTGGATGAATTTGGCTATATTCTACATTGGATTTCCTCTGAAGAAACTTCAATTGATATCAAAGGTGGCAGTTCATGTAGTAGCAAATTATACTCATATAACACTCATCTTAACATTCCTGTGATTGTTATCAGTATGTTTCTAGATGCAATAAAGTGCTTGGCTTTGTACCAAGGCACTTAGGGGACCATCTCCTTTGCATAGAGTTGGTCTTCCAACTCATCCAATGTCCCTCTAACATCTATGAATTGTTTCCCATACAGGGGATGTACTGGGTGACAATAAGGATTTTCAAGCAGTATCTTTTTGTAATAGCTCCCCATGTTATGGAATGCTTTGTCTTAAGATTATATTGGCATCCTTTCCAGAAATTCTTAAAGCTAGAGCTATTATGGATGTCCTTTGGTGAATGAGTCTACTTATTGCTATTTGATTGTTCATGTATCTATTCACTTTTATGAGTCTACTTACTGCTATTTGATTGTTCATGTATCTATTCACTTTTATATTTTTATTCATTTATTTGACATATTTAGGTATCACCCATCTCACTTTTATTCTGTTTTATGCTTTTATGTTGGATGTCATTTTTGTTGTCTGTAACCACAACAGATACATAAAGAAATTCATTTGTTTATCCTTACAGTCAATTTTCTTAATTAGTTGCAGCTTCTTTATAAATTTACTTATGTTCTTATCAAAACACCCACTTCTTTAAATTCTAAGACTGGGAATTGATGTCTCTTCATGACTAGAAAACTAAAATGATGAGAAATAGCATTTGTTTATTTTTACCTCAATTAAGATTTGTTTATTACAAGTACTTTTATGCCACTTCAATCAAGCAAACCTTAATACTGGAGAATAAGTCTATTGTCATCAAGACAAAGAGCTGATACAATTTGCTGCCACAAACTACTTTGCATTCATTATCTTGCAGCCTCTACATTTTTTTTTTAAATCTTAGCCTCCACTTAACCTACATCTGATTCTTCTTGCACTGGAAAAGTATCCATCAAAAGATTCTTTACAAAGTGCAATGATAGTCCAGAAGCTGTTATGATGAAGTCTGCAGATGGATTGCTTTGGAACATTTCCTTAGCCTTCTTACTCACTTATAAAAGCTAGAAAAGACTTGTTTGCACAATGTTGGTGTAGAAAGCTCTTTTGGTTTTGGCAAGCTTTGGAAGATTTTTAGAAAAGAATGGAGATTTAGACAGACTTGGAGTTCATCCTCATATGCTGTCAATCACCACAGGGGAAAGCTTTGCTAACCACTTTAGACTAGAAGACGTGACCTCATGTTGCAACTTGCATCTCATCCTGGTCCACTGTGGAGTCAGTCTAAATTCATCTTTAACTGATCCAGTTTTAAAGTAGTGCTTTCTGTTTTCTCCTTTCAACATATTAATGATCCAGAATATGTCTTGTGATGAGGCAGTTGGGGGCCTGCTGGCTCCAGTCACTTAGTTACACCCTCCATGGCTATTTTGCCTTGACAAAAAAAAAAGACTGGATGGCTAGTTTCTGGGGAATAATTTTTTGAGAAAAATATTAACTGTGGTTCAAAAAACTCCCTTCAGGCATATCATGGGCTCTTTCTATACATCAGTATACCACTTTTCTGAAAAAACTGCTATTATCAAAATTGCCAATTTTAATTTCTTCTTCCTGTTTATATTTAACCTGAGCAAGCCTTTTATCGTATTTCCTTTAAGCGAAACATATCAAACCAACAAGAAAAGAAGTCCAGTTGCCATAACTCAAACTTCCAGGCAAATGTCTATTAAACAATATTTGAATGCCAATTCTCTTGTATTGGTTAATGACTGCAATGAAGGTAAGTAAGTAAGTACTATTCATATACATTAGTATACCAGTTTTCTGAAAGACTGTTATTAAATATAACAGTTTAACAGTTTTTCAAAGGACATGTAGACCAGTTTGTAAAAAAAAAGGGGAGGGGACTATCAGTCAGTTGATTTAAACTGGGAGATGATATGTTGCCACTTTTGACCTAAATTAGTTCTTTCTGACAACAAGAAGTTTTATCTGGCAATGTTTCTTACTGCTTTGATTACTTTATGGGGGATTACCAGTTGGTTTGCTCCATTTTAATTTTGCATACTCTGTGGGATGCTTTTAAGTGCTGTCCACTTTGGCTATTCACTTCTAGTGATGTTGTTTCTTTGTAGCCCTTAATGATTTTGGATAATTGGAAGAAAATTAGCAAAAGTCCTGCCAGTTTCCCTATACTTGCCCAAGTGACAGGTGGCTTTGTAAATCTGTGTTAAAAAAAGCAGCCTGGCTTACCACAGATGGTTTGGAGGATTGACCTGGAATGAATTCTGAGCTGTCGTTTGAACTGCAGTGCAAATTCATCCTGCTCCTAACCCCAAAACCCTGTCCAAAAATAGTACTCATCCTCTACCTGTCACCTGGACTATTTTTGAACACAGGTATACCAATTTTCCAGAAAAAACAGGAAACCTGTCACTCAGGCAGCTTGAAAAGTGGCTAAAACTTCCTTACCAGACTTCTGTTGCCCATGTCTGCTTTATTATACTTTGAGAACTTCAGTGGTTTTTTTTTTCCTTTTGGCTGCTGTAGAACATGGGAGTGGATACAAAGTTGGGGGATTCCAGCAATTTGCATTCCAAAATTTGTCCTAGCGTAAAGATGGAAAAATAGGACCAGATGTCACCCTTATAACTGAATTTGACTCCCGCTTAGCTGTCAGGGTATCACAAATTATGCTGGTAGATTTTACTGCTGACTCAAGTATTGGAGGAGTACCTATTAATGCAGTCTGGAGGAAGAATCCTGAGGTTTTTTGGTATGGATGTCATCAGAATGAATCACTCCTCAATATCTTGCATAGCCTAATGAGAAACTTATCAGAAAAAAGATTATCATCAGAAACAATGGCTGAACAGAGAAGCATTTAACAATAAAATTAAAACAGACAGTTAAGAACTAAGTATTCAAACACTCCTGTCTATATGGACAGATCTATCAAAATTGCTTTCTCCTGCAATTTTTTATTTCTCCCATGCTGAATTTTTTATCAATAAATATGCATGTTTTGATAAAATCTTTTTAGAAAATCAATGAAATAGTTTCCCAGATATCCTTAATTTCTATAAATGCCCCAAAAGCACTGTTACTCAAAGTATTGTGGAGAGTTGGGCAGCATATAAGTAAAATTAATTATTGAACGATCTAGTTCTCAGAGTTTACAATCTAAATGATAATTGTTATTAATTTTATTAATGGATCCAGCTCTTGGAAACAATAGAGAAAGTGATGAAGATCTTCTACATTAAATAGTATTATTATCAGAAGTTATCCAGAACTGGTACCAAATGAAATAGTTAATGAATTGTTTGATAGTCTTATATTTACTTGTTAATCTGTTTTCTCCTATTTGAGGATTTGTGCTGGCAGAAGCTGGGATTTTATGCAATTAACAAAGGCTGACAGGCAATAGGCAAATCTTAAAAATGCCAAGAAATATGAGATAACTATTAAGAAATCAGTCCCTTATATCTTATTTTAAAGTGTGATTAATTTTTATTATAGCATGGGTTTTCAAAAATTTTGACCAGGTAAAGCAGGGGAAGCAGTATCATGTATTCAAATATCTCTACTATTTAGTGCTTAGTGTTTCCATTTTTATAATGATCCATTAATGCTGACAATTAAAACGGAGACAGTAAATTTATTTTCCATTAAGTTATGAATTGTACAACAGTTCACCAAAGAAATGGAACCATAAATCTTCTATGAGATTGGCAGTGAATTTTACTGCAAATAATGCAAATGAAGAAAAAAAAAGTCTCTATAAGAGCTAGCTGAACAATACCAGCTGATCTCATAATATTTGGGAATGTTTTTTGAGCATGAGAATGGGACACATCCATTGACTTGAAACTCTTATACTCCTAGAGTTGCCAATTCAGTTCAAAAGTACAGACAAACTATATTTGAGGAGCCATCATGCTTAGTGAGATTGGCCCTCCTCACTCGCTCCAGCAGAAAGGGCTTGCTACAGACTCCATCCATCAAGGAATTTCAACTGGTGGAGTTGAGAAGAAGAGCTTTTCCTGCTGTGGACCCAGCCTTGTGGAGCAGTCTGCCATCAGAGGTGAGTTTGCCCCCAACCTTTCTGGCACTCCAGAAAGGTCTTAAAACCTGGTTTTGCTGGCCAGCCCCGAAAAGGGGCGCTCTTCACTGAAGCTGATTGATGGCCTAAGAAGAAGACCTCACCCTACGCTGTCCATCCCCTTGGCTTAGTGCTTATTTAAGTCTTCTTAATTTTAACTGGTTTCATATTTATTTTTTTTACTATTTTGTAAGCTGCCCATAATCACCTTATCAATGAGATAGGAGGCATATCAATGTGTTAACTAAATAAATAACTTTGAAAAAGCCCATTTATGAGAACATTATTTTGCTGGGTCAGGTCTCATGAGTAAGAATTCTAAATGTGTGTAACAGCCTACATCTATATTTGTGGGCACTGTACAGTATTTTTGATGCAAAGACAAAAAAGGGCTTTAGAGTGCATGTGCCACTACCATTTATATCAAAGGCATGATGCCAGAAACTGGTATAGTGGCAGAATGATTTGGAAATGGGGGAGGTGATTATAGAGCCCCTGTCATGGTCAGATCATTCACTCCTTAGGATGGACTTCCGGACCGCTCCCCCCCGCCGCAGGGAGACGGAACCACTTAGATGGTTCCGTCCCAGGCGCCTGATGGACCCGGAGAGGTTCCTGACGGAGCTTGGGCCATATCCGGAGGATCTAGTTCACGACTCGGCTGAAAATCTGGCGGCGGCCTGGGATGTGGCCGCTGCCGCAGCACTGGACCGAGTCGTGCCTTTGCGGCCTCTGACCCAGCGCAGATCTCAACTGGCTCCCTGGTTTACCGAGGAGCTGAGAGAGATGAAGCGCCGGAAAAGACGCCTAGAGAGCAGTTGGAGGGCTACCCGAACCGAATCCGACCGAGCACAGGCAAGGATGCATGTTAGATCCTACCTAGTGGCGATGAGGGTGGCGAGGTCTAACTATTACTCCACCCTCATTGCGTCATCAGAT
>NW_015386968.1:680269-721117 GCF_001527695.2 Protobothrops mucrosquamatus
TTCTTTTAAAGACTTGAAGATAAGTATTATTTTGTACCTTCATCTGTTTTGATGCAATCTTTTGCTTTCAAAGCCAAAGCTTTGCACAATCCTAATTTTTATTCACTGAAGCATCTTTTAAGCACAATTGTCTGATATTATGTTGGGATTATAAGATTTATACTATACTCCCAATTTTTCAAAAGGAGCAGCAATAGCATCTGAGGTAATAGGTGTATACTTTTGTGTTTATTTACTCATAAGGTCCACTGATGTTACAGTATTTTGTGTTCCAACAATTGTATCACTATGATGTACTTTGCCGAATGAACAGACAGGACAGTAAAATTATTATGTTTAAAAATATGAAAAGGGAAAAGACTGTTACTGGGGAGACGATAGAGATAATTTGTTCAAAGTATTTTTAGAATCATGTCATGCTATCAATATTTAATATTTAATTGTTTTTTGCTGCCAGAAATACTTGGGAAGAAATAGTAGGAAAAAACTGTGAACTCATTTGCTGTTCATCGCTGCCATAAAATTCATCCAACAATTAAAGAGATAGAATGCAGGTGCTGCTGTTTTTCTAATACTGTTATTAAATATTTCAGCGTAATTGTGTGCTAAAACAACATTGATATTGCATATATGCTTTCTTTAAAAATCAAAAACATAGAAGCTTTAGTTTATCAGACTCTTATTTCAGTATTTTAGAAAGCACACAAATAGAAAAATCTTTAACTGCTGTATGTACAATCGAACATACAACTCTTGGATTAAAATGTTTGAATAACATTTGTAATATATAAAAGAATCTTCCCAATAAGTATGTTCTTAGAAGCTGTTTTACTAGACTTGATTTCAAAAATCTTCAACCCAGATAATTTCTCTCAGTTTGGAACAGATATTACATAGTAGATTTCTTCTGCTTGAAGCTCCTTCAATTGCTCCTGGATCCTTTCTGCCTTAGCACTGGTTCTGGTCTTCAAAACTTCAAAATTCCCAGCAGGATTTTCTCACATTGGAAAACTTGCTTGTATTTCAGGAATGAGCTGTTTCTTCCAGCAGCTGATCAGTGTCACTAACCAATTTACTCCAATGCAATTTTTTAAAACTATAGCTTAAAACATCCCTCCCACCAGTTATAATTAAATTACAAATACCTTATGTCTCAGAACACAGGAACAAAGTGGGCTTCTGGTCTATTTGGTTACATATTAACTCCATATATCAACAATAATTTGTTCATTATATTACTATATCTCATAATCACCATAATTATCTTTGTGGTACAGTAATGTAAGCACAATGAATATGTATACATACCAGATGTTTGCTAAAGAAATTACAATTCATTTTTTTTAAAAAAAGGAAGAAAGAGGACAGACAAAAGGTTGCCTGTCTCATGTGCATTATGCAGAAAGTTATGTTTTTTATCCCTCAATGATGAGCTTAGAGGTACATGATTGCTTTTGTGCGATCATCCCAATCTTATGAAATACCTGACTTGTGTGATGTTGGACTAATTCCTTTCTTGTTATCTTCCTTCTTAGAAAAGAGATAAAGTCTATCTTCTTCTGCCAAGATTATGGAGTTTAGTTGAATGATTATGAAGTTGCTATATATTACATCAGTGATTGATTTGTGTTTTCTATGGTATTATGTTTTATGATTTTTAATGTGACTATTATGATCCACCCAGATTCTATGATTGGAATGGCATATAGGAAGGAAGGAAGGAAGGAAGGAAGGAAGGAAGGAAGGAAGGAAGGGAGGGAGGGAGAGAGGGAAGGAGGGAGGGAGGGAGGGAGGGAGGAAGAAAAGAAAGATGGATATGCATGTGAATATAAATATATACTGAGTTTATATTTCCATAATGGAGAGTTCTTGAGGCAAAACAGATTCTGTTTTTAGTCAGTTATATATACAGTATACTGTATATACTATGTAGTTTGTCATGTTTTCAAAGTATTCATATACTGTGTAGTGGCTATAAAATTAATAGTAATAAGATATTAGCTATTATTTTATTTCATGTTTGCATTTTGATGTGCAAACTCATTTGCCAACATAGCAGTCTGGTCTTCTCTGCGCGCCTTTCATGCTAGACTACCATGGCATTTAGCAAACTGCCTCAGGGATGGGTCTAGGGATACTGAAAAGTTATAGGTAGCCCTCAACTTACAAACACAACTGAGCCAAACTTTTCTTTGCTGAACGAGACATTTGTTAAGTGAGTTTGCCCCGTTTTATGACCTTTCTTGTCACAATTGTTAAGTGAATCACTGCAGTTGTTAAATTGGTAACAGGGTTGTCAAATGAATCTGGCTCCCCCATTATCTTTGCTCATCAGAAGGTTGCAAAAGATGATCACGTGAACCAGGGACTCTGCAACTGTCATAAATATGAGCCAGTTGTCAAGCATATGAATTTTAATCACGTGACCAAGGAGATGCTGCAATGGGTCTTAAGTGTGAAAAATGGACATAAGTCACTTTTTTCTGTGCCATTGTGACTTCGAAAGGTCACTAAATCAACTACTGTAAGCCGAGAACTACCTGCAATAAGAGGCACTTTAGATATTTTTTTGAAATTCAGCAATAATTTTGGTACAATGTATCATGATGGATTGCCTTTTTGGGATATTCATTTTTTCTCCTTTGCTAAATCTGTCAGGTGTTCTCTGCAGTCTTAACCTTTTGGAAGTTGGGAAGAGGCATACCAACCAATCAAATAAAAGAATGAATCAAAACCAGCATGTGGATAATTGAAATGAGCAGGCCTGGCTGATAAAAGCATTGCTTTTACAGCTACCTGATAATTAAGTTACATAATTAATGTATCTGATAATAGATTAATGAAATGTAATCCATCTTCAGGGTTACACTGTAAGGCTGTAAGCAAGCAGAACAGCAGATCAAGCACAATGAAAATGCTTCAGCCTTGTTGTCATTAACTGGAGGTTGCTTTATTGGGAGTGATTGCACTTAAGTCTCCCTAATAAGGCAAGACGATGATAAATATATGCTTTCTATATTGAGATAAAGGCTCCCATGAATCTAGATTAAATCCTGAAGATAGTACATAAATACTTTGCTTAGCCTTTTCTGGGGTGCTTTCTTTGACTAGTCAATAGCTCTGAGAATTCTTGGTAGTATCCCATCCAAATGCTAACCACGTTTCACCTGCTTTGTTTTTTCAACATCTGCTAAAGTTATTAGATGATACTTCCTACATAAAGTGCAATACTTGGAAAGGAAACCTAACCTAACCAGGAGTGTTTCAGAGGGAAAGGTCTCAACATTACCAGTCAAAATACTTCTTGTTGTTATTCCAAAAGAGGTTAAAATAAATGTTATTAAGAGTTGAAGGTGAACATACAGAAAACCTGTGATTAACTGGCGATATGAACACAGAACAATGTTCTCCTAATTGCTAAAAAAGACATATGAATATGTAAAGCAGCCTTTCAAATGTTGTATACTCAGAAACACTTTTTAAATTATGCAGCTTGTTAGCAGGCGATGTGGTGATTTCCACCAGTGTAGACAACCTTAATAGATTGGACCAATTAATAGAACATTTGGTTAATACTCATGAAGATAGAAGCTTCATAAACAACATTTATCTGAATCCCTGCTAGTAGAAAACAAAGGAAGAATAAACTATTATCACCATGAACTATTCAGGATCTTTCTGAATGCATATAATTGGAAACCATAATAAACAGGATATTGATCTTTTAGAGACCAAGTGCCCAAACTGCAACCCAAAACCCACTTATGTATCGTTGGGTGCTGGGTGGGTGTGGCCCATTGGGTGGGTGTGGCCCATTGGGTGGGCGTGGCCCATTGGATGGGTGTGGCTGCGATGGTAACGGCAGACTGGGTGAGACTAAAAAGTTCAATCAATCAATTCCAACTTAGAGAACTCTTTTTTTTCCCCGCGAGAAGTTGTAATTGATTGATTGAACCTTTTTTTTTTTTGCACAAAGTGGTGGAGGTCTAAAGCGAAAAGGATTTAGAAAACCCAGCTGAAGGCCTAGGACTGAGGCGACGGTGCACGAGCCCACAGAGAGGGCTCTGCGTGCCACCTGTGGCACACGTGCCATAGGTTCGCCACCACGGATCTAGTAGATAGACCTTTCCTTTGGTCTAACATGGCTAAATCAAATGATGTTCTTTTGCACTGAAATCTATCCATACCTCCTTTATTTTTAATGGATTCCTCATTTCTGTCACTACATAGACTAAAATTCTCAAGGATTTTGGAGAGTCACTTGGGTAATTATTCATTGCTCTACTGGACTACAGAGTTTTTTAAACTGTCGAGATTTAATGACAGGATAATTTGGATGAATTAAATAATGCTTCATACTTGGAAAGTTAGTGCACTTTTGATTATTTTTTTATCTCTTGCTGCTGGTAAGAGAGTTCTTGGCAAATATATATTCTTTTAGTCATGCAGAGCTCATCAATATTCTTTGCCTTCAGTGAGGATCACACTTCCTGAACTTTTTATCTCCTTGATTTCTCAGCATGAAAGCGTTATCCTTGAGAATGTAACATTTAATTTCCACATGTTCTTATGAATACTAGTGAATGTAAAATTATTGAAGAGCTTCAAATAACTACTTCGTATTTTATGCCTTGAAATGGAGGATACTGTACAATAGCTGCTTATCTAACTGCACTCCTTTCTTGGGCTTTTCCACAAAATGTAAGAATGTAGTACTATAATCAATCTTCTAATTTCTCATTTTTTTCTCATCCCTATGACATACACTTTTAGATTTATTTATATGGCTATTTGTTTTACTGGATTTATAAGCTTCTCCCATTGTAATTAACTCTGTAAATCTGTAAACCAGTTAAAGGTATAAATAACAATTACAGGTAGTCCTTGAGTTATGAGTGTAATGGAGCCTGCCCATTCCACTCATAACTCAAAAACTTGTAGAGTAAATTTCGTACCTCAAATGAGATTACTCCCTTTCTCGTTAAAACGCACGTGGCTCATTAAGCGAACATGAGGTATCTCAGGGTGGGGAAGGCCATGGAGGGCCTATTGATGGAACAGGCCCCAAAGCCTTCCTGACCCACTAAGATACTGCATGCTTCCCCCTCTCTTTCTGCCATGCCAGACTCACCTGGAAAAGATCCATCTCCTCTCTGCTGCAGGCCTGCTGCCGCACAGATCTGAGTCCAGGGGACACCTCTGCAGCCCCCTGTGGCCTGATCAGGCCTGGAAAATGCCTCCGGAACCCATATCAAGCCACGGTGGGGCCTGGAAGTGTCCCCTGGCCTTAGATCCAGGCGGCAGTGGCCTGCAAAAGGCCTCTGGAGCCACGGTGGGGCACAGAAGCGTTCCCCAGCCTTAGATCTGGGAGGCAGTGGCCTGGAAATGCCTCTGGAGCCTGAATTGGGCCACGGCGGGGCATGGAAGCATACCCCGGTCTTAGATCCAGGTGGCAGCAGCCTGGAAAAGGCCTCTGGAGCCTGGATCAGACATGGGGGGAGAGTGGGGAAGCATTCCCTAGCCTTAGATCTGTGTGGCAGTGGCCTGGAAAACGTTTCTGGAGCCCCAATCCAGCCTCTGGAGGTACATGGAAGTGTCCCCCAGCTTCTGTTCCATTCTCTGTTGTAGAGAACAAAGGCCTAAAGTACCATGATATCATGTAAGATCAGTAGCATGAGATCTCGTTCCATTGATCTCATGTGAACTTGCATTCTTTAGGCCTCCATTCTCTGCAAACGCACCGAAGGCCTGGACCAGCCAAGAAAGTGAAGAGTGAGTATTGCAGAATGAGTATTGAAGTCCTGGTGCCTAGGGGTGGGGAAGGAGGAAATAACCAGGGTGAATGTTGCAGAGCCACTGTAGTTGCTCGTAAGGGTGAACAACTGCCGTGGTGCTGCAATCTTCGTAACTTCGGGACTTGCTCGTAAACACTAAGGGGCGCTCATCACGTAACTTTGAATAAGCGTTAAGTGAACGCTTGTAACTCAGGGATTACCTGTACACAAAGTTCAGTGTGGCTCAAGGTCTGGATATCTACGGGACTGCCTATTTCCAGTACCTTGTTGTCATTCAGTAAGGCTGAGCAGTTAAATTGCAACAGGGGCCATCCATATCTCCAAGAAGATACTGTTGAGAAGGTTCAACTTCATGGTCCTTGCGGATGTTATAATCTGTGAGAAGGGACCAAAAGTGAATCCAACTTCATGATCTAATGACAGTCAGATCCAATTAGGTGATCCCAAAATCTTTTCTCTTCTTCTCATGATGAGGTAGCTGAAAATGCAACTTCTTTTCTGTTTCACATCTCTTAATTGTTCTGTGGCTTCTTAATCTGAAAAAGCTTTTCCTCATCATAACTTTATAGAGATGTAATATTGAGATGTAGTTTGAAACCCTGGGTGGTTTATAAAAGCATTTAAAAGCTGTTCCTCATGTTGATGGTAATATGCTTTTCTTCCATTTTTGAGTTCAGTAGAGAGTATGTCAGTGTAAAATATTGTCTCCACAACATAAAGGATTGAAAACTTTTGGAGCAGCTTCCTACCTATGGGAGACTTTATTGGTGGTTATTGGTGTACTGTCTACTGTCTGCCGATAGGAGGGGACTATTCTGAAATGTGTCAACTTGAGTCCAGTAGACTGTCAATCTCTAAAATATTTATCTTCCATGTGAGCTCTATCACATGGGAGATTCTCTATGGCAGACATGTCAAATACACGGCCCGGGGGCTGGATGCGGTCCGCAAAGTGGTTTCATGTGGCCTGTGAAGCCATCCTGGAAACAGTGAGGGAACGGCCCCCGCTGCCTTGGCCCTGGCCCAGGCCACCCAGGAACCAATGTACAATTTTGTGATTGCCATCTTGGCACTTGCCCCGGTGGACCATGCCTTGCCACTTGCCCTGGTCCCACCCCCTTCTGCCAGAGACCCTCAGATTTGTCCCACTCCTGCCCAGGCCCCCATAGGCACCCTTGACGCGAATGATGTAGAACTGGCCATGCCCACCCAGTAGGCCACACCCACTCTATCCACACCCACCCAGTAGGCTGCACCCACTCTGGTCACACCCACCCATCCCCCCCAGGGCAACCGCAATGCTGATGCGGCCCTCAGTGAAATTGAGTTTGACACCCCTGCTCTATGGCATAGGATAGAAAATATTATTTTCATTCTAGAACAGCTTAGTCTAACTGCAACCTGCCTTAGCAATTGATTGGAAATAAGGTGAAGACTGTTGTGATGACATGTCTTCAGCAAATAGTTGGTGTGGCATTTTTACATGGTAATCTTAATTGTGGAATATTTTTTCAGATTCTAAACAACAGCTTCTTATTATTTATTCATTTAATAGATTAATATATTAGCATTATTACTGATTAAAAAGAAAGAAATAACACCTAGTAGATTTTCTTTCATTTTTTTCTCTTTTACCACTAGTTTGCAACAAAGAAAATGGGCTATACATTATATTCCTTCCTTCCTTCTATTTATTCTTTTATTCTATGGCATGTGTTTAGGTCCCTAGCAGTGATTCGAAAAATAACTTTCACAGTTCCCAGACAAGATGGTGGTATCTATGAAATAGGTGCTAAGAAAACATGGAAAATATACAATATCAGTGTTGTTTTCTTGACTGAATGTGCTTAGAAGCAAGATAAAAAATGAGATCCTTTTATGTAGAAATTTGAAATCTGTCAAGACACTGTGACTAAAGATGGAGTTTATTTCATATATTTGTTCACATAACTCAGATTAAAAATAGACATAGAAATGGGCTTAATTGAAGTATAATGAATGTAGTTATATAAACCTAAATGCCACAATATAAAGGATGCTCAAAGTCACAAATAAAATATTTCAATGGAAAGAACTGTTTTATGGTAGTAAAAATGTATATTATATTAATGGAAATATAAATGAAGGATGACATATGGATATATTAAAAATATTACCTTTTTTGTTTATTTTCTTCCAGAAGACTGAATGCCCATAGGGATAATATCAAGTTTATGACAGAGAAAGTATTGCTTCCAAAATAGTATTAGTTTTGCACCATTTAGGATGGGAAGTTATGGATGGCTAGATTAGAAAGAGGTTGGCAACAGACTTGGGTATTATTGTTTTTTTTAATCTTCTCAATTTTGTCCAGGACAAGGCTATTTACTATTTTTGCTTTTCTCAACCAATGTATTGGAACTGCAATTCCCAACAATTCTAGGATATCTGTCAGGTCTAGTACTAGCACACTGGAAAAGGCTATAAACTTTCATCCAGTCTCCTAGCTTCCCTTTTGGGGGAAGGTGGTGAAAAAGGTGAATGCTCAATAGGTCCAGGGAATCCTGAGTAAAATAGATTTCTTGGACCCCTTTCAGTCAGGATTTAGGCCTGGCTATGGGACAGAAACAGCTTTGGTTACACTTACGGATGATCTCTGGTGGGAGAAGGATGGGGATAGTGCAACCATTCTCACTCTCCTTGATCTCTCTCTGGTCTTCAATACTATTTACCATGATATCCTTTTGGTCCAACTATGTGAATTAGGACTGGGTGACACGGTTTTGTGCTGGTTCAGTGTCTTCCTCCAAGGTTGATCCCAATCAGTTTTGATACAGGGTGAGAGATCCACCCAAGTTCCTGACTGCTTGCTTGCGGTGTCCCACAGGGCTTAATACTCTCTCCAGTCTTGTTTAACATCTACACAAACCCCTTGGGTGAGATCATCCATCACTATGGATTGAGATATCATCAATATGCTGGTGATACTCAGCTCTACATATCTACAATGGTGACCTGTGTGACGCTGCGTCTATTCTCTTACAGTGACTGGAGGCTGTAGAGATCTGGATGGGGGATAACAGACTTCGACTGAATCCTGGCAAGACTGAATGGCTTTGGAGCATGGAACCTCAGGACTCAAATGTTTGTCATCCGTAGTTCTGGATGGGGTTGCACTACTTTCTTCAGACCCAGTTCACAGCCTAGGGGCTCTCCTGTACTCACATCTCTGGTTCAAAGAGCAGGTGACAGGCATGACTAGGAGAACTTTTGCATAGCTCTAGTTTGAGCATTCAGCTGCAAACCTTTATTGGATCGTGACTCCCTGGCTAAGTTACTCAAGTTCCGGTCATCTCTTATCTGAACTACTGCAATGTACTGTACATGGGGCTGACCTTGAAATCCATTCAGAAGCTTCGGCGAGAGCAGTCTTTGGGGCCCCTAGGATGGCTCATATTGCACCTCTGTACACAAACTTCACTGGCTACGTGGTCTGCTTCCAAGTGCAGTTCAAGGTGTTGATTATGGCTTTTAAAGCCCTTGCGGACCAAATGGGGGAGTTCCATGCTGGAGGTGGCTGCTGGACTGATGGCAGACTCCACCTCCCCCCCTTGTTCCTCTCCCTGACCCCTCCATCTTTTTTTGGTTATCATATTGATATATTCCCATTGTGCTTTTTTCATTGTTTATTTTCTTGTTCTATTATCTTACTTCTGTTTACACTCTTTTAATTTCTTCCTTTTTATTGTTGTAAGCTGCCTAGGGTGGCAAGATAGGCAGCAAATAGATTTAAATAAATAAATAAACAAATAAATAAATAGGAAAAATGAAGTGGTCTTGAAAGCTGGCTGCCTCTGAGACAACTCCAAACCATTCCTATTTGAGAGCCTTTTTCAGGGTATATTTCATTATTATCCAATAGGATTCCAATAGTGGGTCTCTGTCTCTCTAAGTGGAGAAAAAAATATGTAAGTGTTCAAGAAATGTGTCTCTCACCAGTTCTCCCAGGCAAAATTAGATTATTGCCAAATCCTGTCCCCTCTCCTTCAAGCACTGATTTTTCCTTTGTCATGAATAGGGAGATAAGTAGTCTTGTGAACCATGAATGCAGAGGATATTTTTACAGTACTAATGATAATGTAGTCTCTCAGAGTAATATTTTTCAATATTGTAAGTTTTTAAAGATGAAGGATGAGACAAGACTCCAGTCCTAGTAAGTCATTATAAAAGCTACCCAATGAACTTCATAGCTAATCAGACACCTGACCGTTCATACATTTATATATACATACAACTCTTACAAAAACTACCTATGAGCAACAAGGTTGAAATTTAGGCTGCTCTTGGTGGTATAAGTAGGACAATTGGCATTTCAAATGCTATAACATACCACTCAATTGAGGCAAAGGGAACAATTCTGTGTAAGTCTGTGTGTATCTCCTCTGCAAGTCTCCAATTCTGTGAAAGAGGAAGAATCAAGAGAAAACATCACTTCAAGACTTTGAACCTGCATCGTTCCCAAGTTACAGAATATGCTCATTTGAGAGAGGTATTGATCCTACTCTCTTTGCCTTTAGAATATCTATAAATGTACATTTCTTTAGCCAGGCCTAAATCTTTTTATTTTTCATGATTATGTTTTTATCATTTTAGTTTGTGCAATCAGTTCTTTTTGAATTGTTTTGAAACTGTAAATCACCCTGGGTATTCATTGTGAATAGATAAGGGTTGGTTTGTCCAGAGATTGTGGAACGCTTTGGCAAATTATCCATTAACCCCTCTCATTAGCATGGCATAAGTCAAAGGAAAATGTTAGCTTGAGCTTAATTGAAGACGATAGTTCTACTTCTTTTGTCTCGTAGGATTCTCTCCTTTGTCTATAGTTCAAAATAAGACATCTAATTATATTCCAGGTCTTGTTAATCTTTAGCTCTTTGCTACAGGATCAATGCACAGAAAAATGCACATGAAAGAATTAATGAGTTTTGGAGAGCAAAATTCACTTTCTTTGGTGCTTTCCTCCTACCTTTTTAAACACTATTATTGCTTTCTGGGGTAGATGCTGGGAATTGAAAGAAACTGCAGTTTTTAAAACTATTGAAAATTATCCATGCATTTACGTTTTAATTTATAGAAAGCTCTGATACTTTAGCAAAGCAGATGTGTGGGTCAGCTGAAGGAATAACAGGAGAGGGACCTAACTAGACTATGGTACCATTTTTATCTTGAAGAAAGGCATAAAAATTAGAAAATCCATACATCTGCCAACAAATCGATCTACTGTTGATATTCTTGTCATAGAAATTAGAGAACAAGCAATTAATGCTAATAGATTTCTTTCCACTAGGTGGTGCATTGCATACTCAAGCATCTTTACTGTTAGAATAAGTCTCACCTTTGGTTTTAACTTGTTCTGAAATCCCATTTCATATAATTTTATTTGAAGAATTGGAAGAACTTGAAGGAATGAACTATCAAGCTCCTGGTTGCACTCAGCAGTTGATTATCAGGGACTATTTTACTGGGATTGATTTATGTATATGTGCATTTGTGTGTGAGTATTACTGGGCTTATGATATTATGAACAGCCTAGAAAAATGCCCCCCCTGCTGCCACTCTTTTGGATTAAAAAAATCTTGTTTGCTTTTCTTGGATTTACCTTTCCTGAGGGTGAGATGAACAATTCAGTGACTTTAAATACTATATTTTTGAAACTTGCAACACAGCATGTATATGTTTATGTGTATGTGTATGTGTATGTGTATACATATACGTATACGTATACGTATATGTATGTATACATATATATATGTATGTTATCTTGAGTTTGGTGCACCCTGTCGGCCCAAATAGTTTGAAATGGCTATTCCAGTTCTCCCTTAATTCTTTGTTAGCAATCCAAATTTTGAAAAACGTATATGTATGTATATGTATATGTATATGTATATGTATATGTATATGTATATGTATATGTATATGTATATGTATATTAGAGACTATATATATTTATATATATATCTCCAAATACTTTTTGCAGATGTTACAGCACAGAGAATAAAGCTGCATTTTCCCTGCTATTATTTTAATTCAATGGAAACAGGTCAGAAGCCTTTGATTTACTTCTGGGTACAAAGAAACTACCTCAAATTTTAGGAAGTCAATTTTTCTCCCACAAGTTTATCAATGTACACATGTTTACCACTTGAAGTGTAGTCACATTCATTTTCCAGCTTCAGTTTCTTTGAGTATGACCTGTCTGTTTTGGCAAAGAGCAAGTGATTTAATGCCCTTTCATTCTTCTCATTCCCTCCTGCATAATTTTTCTTCCCTGCTCCAAGAACACCTTGTTCTACTGAAACGCCTCCACATCTAACAACTTCAAATCTGTTGTGTAATTTACGTTCAACTTCCAAGCACTGAATGTAGGAATCAGATTGGGACAGATTTTTTTCAGTCTTACTCTTTATAACAAGAAAAGTAGAAATGGATAACAACTTAAGCATTTTTGTGAACAGATAAATGAGTTGGGCTTTTTAAAATTTTTTGCGAGGATAGTATTTATTTATTTTTTCTTTGCTTTTGGGAATACTTGGCTTCCCTTTTCCACCTTTATATTTATCTTTTCAGTTATGCGTTTGGATTCTCTTCATTTTTCTGTCTTGTAAATACTAGTATGTAGAAGAAGTATTTAGTGACTTCTTTGTTCACCTTAATTATCTGATAGATAGATAAGATTAGAGTAACTAAGCAACAGGCCGTATTTTGTTTAGCAAGCATATTTGCTGCATATATGAATTAAAAATGTTACTCACTACCAGGGGCAGCTTCTTTGTGGAAACTTGGGATAAATGAATCTGACAAGTTGATTTTACTTAGTTTGTCATTTTTTAAAGTNCCGAGTCACACGGTTCCCCGCCGATCAGCGCGAGGGCATCGGCCTCCCACATATCTGAAGGACTATGTAACCACTATTCACCAAGGACGATAGCAAGAACTTTGAGGGGAGGGGTGTTGTGTTCTTTGTATTCCCCCCCCTTAATCCCCTATGCATATCCTGATCACCCATTAAGGGTGATTGCCTTTCACCATTGATCACCCATTAAGGGTGATTGCCCTTCTCCATCTGCATACAGTTTCATGCCCGTTGCTGGTTGGCTAACTAGCAACAGGGTCTTGCCAGCCAATGGAATTGTGTGATTACAAGCCAGGGGAATCCCATAAAAGAGGGCTCCCCTGGCCCAGAGAGGAGTCCGGATTTACTTTATGCCTTGCCAATAAACCAAGAGCTGACTGTCACTCGACTCGTGTCTTACTGCCTGCGCGATCTAACATAATTATATTCCAGGTCTTGTTAATCTTTAGCTCTTTGCTACAGGATCAATGCACAGAAAAATGCACATGAAAGAATTAATGAGTTTTGGAGAGCAAAATTCACTTTCTTTGGTGCTTTCCTCCTACCTTTTTAAACACTATTATTGCTTTCTGGGGTAGATGCTGGGAATTGAAAGAAACTGCAGTTTTTAAAACTATTGAAAATTATCCATGCATTTACGTTTTAATTTATAGAAAGCTCTGATACTTTAGCAAAGCAGATGTGTGGGTCAGCTGAAGGAATAACAGGAGAGGGACCTAACTAGACTATGGTACCATTTTTATCTTGAAGAAAGGCATAAAAATTAGAAAATCCATACATCTGCCAACAAATCGATCTACTGTTGATATTCTTGTCATAGAAATTAGAGAATAAGCAATTAATGCTAATAGATTTCTTTCCACTAGGTGGTGCATTGCATACTCAAGCATCTTTACTGTTAGAATAAGTCTCACCTTTGGTTTTAACTTGTTCTGAAATCCCATTTCATATAATTTTATTTGAAGAATTGGAAGAACTTGAAGGAATGAACTATCAAGCTCCTGGTTGCACTCAGCAGTTGATTATCAGGGACTATTTTACTGGGATTGATTTATGTATATGTGCATTTGTCTGTGAGTATTACTGGGCTTATGATATTATGAACAGCCTAGAAAAATGCCCCCCTGCTGCTACTCTTTTGGATTAAAAAATCTTGTTTGCTTTTCTTGGATTTACCTTTCCTGAGGGTGAGATGAACAATTCAGTGACTTTAAATACTATATTTTTGAAACTTGCAACACAGCATGTATATGTTTATGTTTATGTGTATGTGTATACATATACGTATACGTATATGTATGTATACATATATATATGTATGTTATCTTGAGTTTGGTGCACCCTGTCGGCCCAAATAGTTTGAAATGGCTATTCCAGTTCTCCCTTAATTCTTTGTTAGCAATCCAAATTTTGAAAAACGTATATGTATGTATGTATATGTATATGTATATGTATATGTATATGTATATGTATATGTATATGTATATGCATATTAGAGACTATATATATTTATATATATATCTCCAAATACTTTTTGCAGATGTTACAGCACAGAGAATAAAGTTGCATTTTCCCTGCTATTATTTTAATTCAATGGAAACAGGTCAGACGCCTTTGATTTACTTCTGGGTACAAAGAAACTACCTCAAATTTTAGGAAGTCAATTTTTCTCCCACAAGTTTATCAATGTACACATGTTTACCACTTGAAGTGTAGTCACATTCATTTTCCAGCTTCAGTTTCTTTGAGTATGACCTGTCTGTTTTGGCAAAGAGCAAGTGATTTAATGCCCTTTCATTCTTCTCATTCCCTCCTGCATAATTTTTCTTCCCTGCTCCAAGAACACCTTGTTCTACTGAAACGCCTCCACATCTAACAACTTCAAATCTGTTGTGTAATTTACGTTCAACTTCCAAGCACTGAATGTAGGAATCAGATTGGGACAGATTTTTTTCAGTCTTACTCTTTATAACAAGAAAAGTAGAAATGGATAACAGCTTAAGCATTTTTGTAAACAGATAAATGAGTTGGGCTTTTTAAAATTTTTTGCGAGGATAGTATTTATTTATTTTTTCTTTGCTTTTGGGAATACTTGGCTTCCCTTTTCCACGTTTATATTTATCTTTTCAGTTATGCGTTTGGATTCTCTTCATTTTTCTGTCTTGTAAATACTAGTATGTAGAAGAAGTATTTAGTGGCTTCTTTGTTCACCTTAATTATCTGATAGATAGATAAGATTAGAGTAACTAAGCAACAGGCCGTATTTTGTTTAGCAAGCATATTTGCTGCATATATGAATTAAAAATGTTACTCACTACCAGGGGCAGCTTCTTTGTGGAAACTTGGGATAAATGAATCTGACAAGTTGATTTTACTTAGTTTGTCATTTTTTAAAGTTCATCCTGCCATGTTTCTATTTGCATAAAAAACAACTGATATATATTTAAATGCACATGTCACTCTGTATTATTTTGTTTAAAAAAAACTGGGAAGAAATTTATGTTCTATTGATATTGAATGTTAATTTAGAATTGGGAAAAGATTCAAGGACCCACGATCACATGCAGTCTTTGAAAGCTTTCTTTTCGCCCTCTGCATTCCTTCCAAAATTTGCTTTTAAACTTAACAGAAAGAGAAAATTATTGTGTGGAGTAATGGAGTGACTGTATAAATCATAACTAACCATTTATTCTCTTTTTAAATATATATCAAATATATTTTAGTTCATTTCGCAGAGGGGAAGAGGTTACTTGAAAGGCAAGACTGCTCCTTGGCTTGAAAAGATTTAGTGGTTCAATAAACCTATAGCAGGGGTGTCAAATTTTATTTCATTGAGGGCTGCATAAGCATTGCGGTTGCTCTTGGGGTGCTGGGTGGACGTGGCTGGGTGGGTGTGGCCAACTGAGTGGGTGTGGCCTTACTAGCCATTGCTTGCATTGAGGGGTGCCTGTTGGGGCCTGGGCAGGGCTGTGGGGAGGATCTGGGGGTCTCTGGTAGAGGGGGGTAGGATTGGGGTGGGCACCAGAGCCTGGTCCACTGGAGGAGCCTCACCATCCCTCTCAGGCTACATGGAAGTCCCTGTGCAGTGGCACAGGCTGCCCAGGGACTTGGACCCCACAACTCGGCCCGACCCAGCACCACTTCATGGAGAGGCACCTGGCCGTGCATGGGGCAGCTCTGGAGCTGGGCTCAGACAGATCAGAGAGGAGAGTCCCAGATGCCTCTTGGGGATGGGGGCTGCCTGCCCTTCCCATTTGCCAGAGCTATCAGGAGCATGGCAGCCAGTGGGTGGTCAAGGGCTGGTTTATGTTTACTTCTAAATTTATTTTAAATAAATTGCTTTATTACTGCTACTTATTTTCCATGTGTTTCTGTGTAGTAACACAGCATTCCCTTCCAATAATTTTCATTATAATAACTGTTCCTGAATGACAAATCACATCCACTGTGAAAGACGGAAGAACAGTCACCTGATATAACACCATCTATTTTGATGTTACCCACACCAAATTAACACATTTACCCTTACAGTAAATACAAATACATATAGCAAGTGAGTCTTCTGTATTGATGTTGGTATGCTGACATCCTCTCATATTATCTTGTTCACAAGCTATTTTCATATAGCATTTGTTCTCTATTGATTTGAAAATTAAAAGAATATGGATGCTGAATAGATATAACTGTAACAATGGAATTTAGATCACAGATTCATAGATATTCCAGCATTATATAAAAGGGCCAAATTATACCTAACTGCTATTCTCTTTTTTGAATCAGTCTTTTTCTTCACAACTGGATTATGATTTCTGGCTCATTGTGCAGCTCACTTCTAGATGCTAAAACATCTAATTTATCCAGAAAATGGAGCTGATTCAGAAATCTCACAAATCAAGATCTTGAGAGCAGAAGTGACCAGAATTGTCATTCTTTGTATTTTGCACTGAGATCTTCTAACATTTTCTGATTAAGGAACACTTTATTCTGTCTGGTTTTAAATTGTGACCTAAAATGGGATATAGACTTCATGTCAGGTTTGCAGGAAATGAATAAACATGTTCATATTTTAATGTTTGCCACTAACCTCAAACAATATCTGAAACAGACGAAACAAGAAAATTCTTAGCAGTTTGTCTATCAATGAAAAAAATTCACATATTTAGCTGCCAGTTTTTGTGTGATTATGTGTGACTTTATTATAAATATCACTACTTCTAGAATATCACATAAAATTACCTCTAGATACTGTAAGAGGTTCATCTATAATCTGGATGTGAGTCTGTGGCAATGATTTAAGTGCAGCTTCTGTGATATGGTCGGATTGCTTTTCAAGATGTTTACAAGAGTTTACAATTATAGTGACAGCCAGGTACAATGCAGTGCATTGTGTCTATATGAAAGTTTATAGTCAAGACCAATAGTTTACATGTAATTCTGGATTAAAAAAAACAAAACATGTAAAACTGGATTTATTTCAACATGTACCTAAATGGTTTATCCAACTTTCCCTAAAGTACAATTACTTTTTGTCAAGGTAATGATTTAGAAGCTAACCAGCTGATGTAAGATATACAGTATGATGTAATGATGGGAATGTCTCAGCAGGGTCTATGTCCCTTTAAGAGCCAGCAGGGTCTGTGTCTCTTTAAGAGCCTCTGTATAAAAGGGAAGGCTCCGCTGATATGTTCTCTCTCTTCCATTTCCTGCTGTAACTGCTGTGTGTTGGAGCCTGCTGTATTAACACGTGTATGTTTATAGTTCCTGGTGTATGATATTGTAGATAGTGTAAGATAAACCACCATTTACTATAGACCACTGTTTACTGTGTTTATTCCTGGGTTATCTCGCGCAATAAGACTGTGTTTGCTTCTGTACTTGTTGCATGAGTTATACAGGTAGTCCTTGAATTACAATCATTCATTTAGTGACCGAAGTTACAAACATTGAAAAAAGTGATTTATGACAGTTTTTCACACTTATGATCGTTGCAGCATCTCTATAATCATGTGATCAAAATTTGGGATATATTTATGATGGTTGCAGTGTCCTGGGTTCATTTGGACCACCTTTTGCAACTTCTGACAAGCAAAGTCAATAGGCAAGTCAAATTCACTTAACAGTTGTTATTAACTTAACAGTTGTTATTAACTTAAGAACTGCAGTGATTCATTTAATGACTACAGCAAGAAAGGTCATAACATGTGACAAAACTCACAACTCCATTGCTTAGCAAAAGAAATTTTGATCTCCATTGTGGCTGTAAGTTGAGGACTTCCTGAATTAACCTGCAGCACGTTTGAGGAAATATGCTGTCCAAAGGACTATTATTCCAATTTTTGTATAAATCTGGAAAGTATGAATCAGGTTACTTGCAAAAGTGGACTGAATAAAACTCCGCACTAGATATACCTGCTGAGGCAACATAAGAGGAAGCAAATATTTGTTACTCTGTTTTACATACCATGTATATGGCTAAGGAAAAGACTGATAAAATGAAGTTTGAGATTTTCCTTTAGGGAAGATTTGTTCATAGGACATTAGATTCCAGCCAACTCTTGTTTGTGTATCATGCAATAACCACATAAAATTTTGAATTCTGATTTACATGTAGATTTTACTTTATAGAAATTAGATTAGAAATACAAAAAAGAAAAGAAATAACACTCAAATTTATGTAGGTAATTAAGAAGACAACATTGGGAGGTTGTCAAAGAGTGTTTGTTACACTACTTTGGGAAGCCATAGTGTGTCATGAGTGTGTGTGTGTGTGTGTAAAATATTGGAAACGATGAAAGCCAAAAATGAAAAACTAGAAGGACATTTCAAGTCTTCATATTACTAATATAAATCAGAAAGCAGTATTATAACCAGAGCTGTGTAGGAATATATTTTCACTTTTGAGCTCATTTGAAATTCTGACAGTCACATTGTAATTTAAAACTATAAAAATACATTATAAAGAAGAAGTTGTTTTTCAATAAGACAGCTATAAACCAGACACAGATACAATTTGATTTTGATAAACCATCTTAGGGTTGAAAGCAAGTGGGTGAAAAGAATCACTAATTGTTGCATTTGCAACCTAAACTATTAAGTATTGTTACATTTATATTTCCATATCAGGTCTAGATTATGAAGTCAATTATATTTGAGTTTGCTTGACTTTATTTAAAAATACTATTTTGTTTTTTAATAAAGAAGGATAGTACAAAGATAGACAATGTACAATATTCTATGGATGTGTCAAAATCCTTCAAGTTAACCATAAGATTATTAAATCCTAGTGAGGACTATAGGACATTCTTGGTCAGAAGGAAAAAAAAGGGGGGAAACAGAGAAAATTGCTTTGTAGGACTTGATGATGAAGATATCTATTACATCTTTGGTTATCATGGAACTTGGTTGACATAATCCTCTGTTCATTGCATTTTGCTGGAATGTAATAAGCATTGTTGAAAAGTAGACTTATATCTGATCTGAGTTGCCAGATCATATTTATTTGTTCATATTTATTTGTTCCACTTCATCTTATTTTTTCCAGCAGTCTGTGTTCCATCTGGAGATAATGCTTCTCCATCTCTTTGTTTCTGTGGTCACTTCAAAAAGAATTTAGGATTGTATTCATTGTTTAGTACAGATATTTCCTCTATTTCCTCAATTGAGTGACATCATGTCATAATCTTTGCTACTGTGAAAATCTTTCAATACATTTTTACCACCATTGTGCCATCACAAGATTTGCTGGGATGTCACACTTCAAAGTATCATAGGTCTGACTGATAAAAACTGTGGAATCAGTAAAATAGGTACCTGTGTTCTGGACTAAGTTGTATATTTAGTTTATTTAAGGTTCAAGTTTCAGGGAGAAACTATCCTGATGTCAGTATTATTTCTGGATTCTAAGCAATTGCTATGCCTGGCATAAAAATAAATTTGGAAAACTTGTAGGGTTACCAATTAACAAAGGAGGCTTAGAAGGAGACAAATTTTCCATGTGATTACTAAGAATCAACACCAATTTGATTGCACATAGTCAATAGTTTCCTGCTGGTTCAAGGAGGAATGGATAGCATTTCAAACAAGCTGTTAGGGCAGGGGTCCCCAACCCCTAGTCCGT
Organism: Protobothrops mucrosquamatus; assembly: GCF_001527695.2. Taxonomy (NCBI): domain Eukaryota; kingdom Metazoa; phylum Chordata; class Lepidosauria; order Squamata; family Viperidae; genus Protobothrops; species Protobothrops mucrosquamatus. The sequence continues at coordinate 700,074 of NW_015386968.1, forward strand.
GGACCGGTACTGGGCTGCAGCATGCCAGAAACTGGTCCGCACAAACAAACAAAGCCCCATCCGCGGGATGCAGGCATTACATGAAACCACACCCCCTCTGGTCTGCAGAAAAACTTCTCTCCGTGGAACTGATCCCTGGTGCTCAAAAGGTTGGGGACCTCTGTGTTAGGGAGACTCCTGCTTACAGAGTTTAAAAAGTATCTGCTCTGAAATGCTGCACACTTAAAAGTTTGCTGTGTTTAAAGTTGTTTCATTCAGCAATAAACTAGATATTAATAAAAATAATACATGGGGAAAGGCCACAGGGTAACAGATTTCATTTCTTCTTTGAGAAAAAAAAATAAAAAAAATATGGCTCTTGAAAGTAATGAAAAGATGTTTTTAAGAAACCGAAGTAAATCCATTTGAGTAAGGCTAAATTTTCTCTCCATGGGCCTGAGTGCAGTTAATACAGTCCTCTTATATTGTCCTTTGAGCCACAAACAGAACACTTATATGAAGAATCACATTTCATAAGTTGTCATTGCTGCAAACTTATTTTATCTGTTTTAATACTTATTGGTATTTTGAAAATCCTATGGTCAGAACTGGGTTGGTAGAAGAAACAGCCTATATTTATTATGATTAAGCTAATGATCCCTCAAAACCTCAGCTGATCTGGGGGGGGGGAGAATAATTTTTGTAATTGTGAGTAGAAAGAAAAGGGACCATCATTGATTGGTCATTACTTTTCTCCAAGGATAATACTTGGAAATTTTCCTGGATACTGAAGGAGTGAAATCAGAAAGAACCATTTCCCTAACTCATAGGATTTGGGAAATAAGGATTTTGCAAGTCTTGAACAAGCCTTATAACGTTAAAGGCTGTTAAATTAGAAATCAGTAGAGTCTCAGCAATGGGGGAAGTGGATACCAGGATATCAAATCTGAAAGTGATTGTATCCAGATCCAGCCATTTTTTTTTCATAAATTTAAATTATAAGCTCATCTTCTCTTTTCAATCTTGTTGTTAAGTCAAAACATATTTCTGTTTCATTATTGCACCCATAGGTTCTCAGGAAAGAAAAACTAATTAACTACTATTCCACAAACCTGTTAAATTACCAAGCTCTATGTCAGACATTTGCACTGGAAAATAAGAGACTAACTGGAAAAGGATATTTTTTTTGGCCATCGAACAGGCAGGCTTTAGATCATACTAATGCCATCTGGAGCTGGATTTACCATTTGATGATAAAATATCACCTAAAGCAACTTTCAGCAGGCTTTTAACTGAATATCGAAGGGAAATCCTTTGGTACAAAGTCAAAATCACCTCAATATATCATTACCTTTTTGCTCTCATATATACAATACACAATAACACTAGCTTGAGGCTTTGGTATAATGCAGCAAAAAAATCTTTCAGAAGCAGTTCCTAGTAGGAATGAAGTTGAACAATGATGTGGCCTCCTACTGTTTAATGGTTACATCAACTCAATAACAGGGCATCTAAAACAACAAAAATACAAATACAAATTCCCAATAAACATGTAGCAACGCTGCTACATGCAGATCACACAGTGACTTTATTGCATATTTCAGTTGGTCTAAACACAAAAATGAACATTTTGTAGGAATAATTCACTATAGCTTAACTTTGAAAATAAAGATTATATACTGTTAGAAAGTACATTGCAAAATGAGGAACATGCCATTGAGCAGATGAAATGGAGGATGAAATGAAATATGGTTTGGGTCCAAATCTATAGCGAATTCATATCCCCATATTATTCATCCCTTACTTTTTCTCAAGGGGTTCACTGACTATTATTTTCTTTTTCTATTCAAGAGGTACAGAGTGTCTATCAGCACCTCAAAAACATTTATTGTCAAGGTACTGAAACAACTTCTTTATAAGTTTAAGAAGACAAACATTTCACTAAATTTTGCGTGGTTCAAGCCAAATTTCTAAGAAATCTGTTTCTGGCTGTTTAGTCATAATTTTGCAGTTTGCATAACAGCAAAGTTGACTAAAGTAGAAGCCAGAATATAGATGACTATCTTCAATTACTGGGTAAAACAAAAGACCTGCCACAAGGCTTGGGCCCTGTAACATGGGTCAGTAGCTATTGATATTCCTGGGAACTGGGCATTACTGATAAATTGCAAATCTATTTTCTTTTAAAGTCTTTTTGGCATGAGGTTACAACTTAAGTGAAAGATTCTGGTTATGGAATCCCAAACTGAATTTAACAGCATCAAATTAGAACACCCTAGGAACCAGTTTAAATCATTTAAATATCTCAAGCAATCCATAGTAAAAAAAAAAAACCCACAAGGATTTTATGTAGATTGATGTTTTAACATTTTAGTTATTGAGAGAACTGGACTGATTTGGAAGAAGGGTTGGTAATTTTCCATTGCACAAAGGCAAGAGTGTCAGGTAAAAAAGATAAGAAAGGCACAGTGTTAAAAGTGTTAAAATTAATGTTGTTTTAGAAGCAAGAGAATAATGCACATAGATTAGAAAGCAATGTAAGGACAAATGTTATGCTCAGAATTGAAATAAAGCATGCCAATTAGAACATGAGAAATTAGACTACTCCTTATTACGAAAGTAAAACTTGAAAATTCTAGAACTAGATGTGCATAGACTAGTTGTTTACATTTGTCTGTAAAATAATTTTGCATTCCTTGCAAGGGCCCAGCTGCACACAATAGTAAATGGTTTGCTATGTATGTTAGATAAAACTTTTGAACTCTAAATTACAGCTTGTGGGATTTTGATCTGAGCCAAGAAAGAAGGGAAGAAATTCTTATAAGATTATCAATAACTCATGAGATTAAATTCCAAAAGATTCTCTTTGCATGGATGCAGTAGAGTCATTGACTTGGCCCTAGTATATTGTGACTTTTATAGACATTTCTGCAATACTCCTTAACAAATCTTCCCAGTTTGTTCACCAGAAAGACAGATGAACTCTTTGTTTATTATCTTGTCAAATTATCAAGTCTAATTTATGTTGCTGGCCTGCAGAATTCAGTCTATGTTATTAGCCATACAGTTTGTTCAGATGGCCATTGTAGGCAACAACATTGGTAGTTCATCTTTCTTTTAGCTACCCCCATCTATATACTGATGCTTTGTAATTACTTTTACAACTCAGTTTGATTGGGTAGGAAAGAGCTATTTACTGGTATGTAAATAGAACCCAACATTTTCGTTTTTCTGCACAACTGTAGCCATATGTTTCATCATGAAAAAGCAAGTTCATCTTTGTACACATGCATCAGTCATTTATTAAACTTTTATCTACAGCTGGGATATTCTGAAGAAATTGATAATCAGAGTGAAAGCATGTAGAATTCTGTGGAAGCAAGGCAGGAGTGCTCATCAGAGATGATCATCAGGACTATGTCCTCCAAAAATTAGTTTGACCTATTTAATTGGAGGGTTCTGGTCATTTCATGCTTTCACCATGTTAAAGCATAGCATGAGCCCTTCAGCCACAAAAAATGCAGTTCTGCTATTACGTTATGACCTTAAAGAACATTTTTATAAAATGATGTGTCATTGGAACACGAGCAAATTATCTAGAATATATAAAGGCATTCCAAATGTAGATTGGAAATGTTAAAAACATGAAGGGACATTCTTCGTGGACATGTAACAAAAACTTTTAAAAATGTATTCAAATGCAAACATTGATACAGATGACTTCAAAAATAATCAATTGAGGCCAGAAGTTTTCCTATTGGGACTGATGGAAACATAGTTAGAAAAGAGTCATGGAAAATTATTTCAATATATGTGTGTTTGGGTGTGATTATTTTATGCACACAGATGGAAAGATCTGACACTATCCTTTGTGGATAAATGGTTGGTGAAATTGACAAAACTTGCTGATGTAGCTAAAATGACTTTGATTAGAGAAAGGTAATTATTGACATCCATCAATGACTAAAACCCCCTTAAACACCTTTTGAATAAAAAAAATAATATATATGACTTATGATTTTGATGATTATAAAGAAGGATGATTACAGAAAGAAATAAATTATAATATAATCTTAGGGACTAAGAGGTTTGTATAAATGCCAAGAACAAGATTGGAAGCCATTTCTTTTTCTTTCTTTTCATGTTTTTGGTTATTTTCTCTTCTTTTTCTTTTTTTTCCTGATTCCTTTGTGACCCTTTATTGATGTCAGATGATGCAAAATATGGACAATTTCTCATTTATCAGGTTGAACCACATATTCAGGCTCCTTGATGCTCTCTGAGTTTGATAGTTTAAAGTGAACTCAAAGACAATTTTGTAGTGAGAATTCCAGTTATAATTTAATATTAACCTTTGATTATTTCTTTCACTTTAGGGTGATAGGTAGAGAGATAAAATATTTTTTAAACAATTTTTAAAAATTATTTTTCCCATATGGAGTTATATATCATTTGTCACTCACTTGTGGGTCAGGCTTCTTAAAACATAGGTCTACGTTTTGCATAGAATTTTCTAGCTTCTCTTTAAAATGAAATCAAAACAACTCAAAATGAGATTAAAACTTTTTCTGTATTTGAAGCTGATGAAGGAAGGACTGTTTATTAACTTTATATTTCTCTTTTATCACGAAACACTATCTTATTAAACAAAATAGAAGTAACTAAAACCAGAAAATTCATCACTTTGATGTAAATTCACCATAACTTGAAAGATTTGTTCTTTCCTTTTTTATCTTTTTGTCCAATGCTTGCTTCTTTAATGATAGCATTTGTAACTTGCTTCCCAGACAAAGCTGTCAGTAGTCAGTAGTTTCCAATTATCTGACAAACTGGTCTCATTATTCATAAGAAAGTATATTAAAACTCTTCAGAAGTTAAAAAAGAAAATTGATGTCAGAACAGACACATACTATTTCTCTCTCTCTCTGTCTCTCTGTCTCTCTCTCTCTCTCTGTTGATGAGTGTCATAAAAATGCAAGTTTTGTTTAAAAAAGTAAAATTTCAAATGAATGCATAAATCTCATTTATGTCAAGTGGCAGATATAAACCAAGATTTCAGGTTACAGATGCCCCCAAATTTTATTTTTACTTGCAAGAGCACCACCAAAAGTTGCCAATGAGTCAAAATTTTGAACTGCGAAATGTTAAATAAGTGATTTTCATTTTAAGGGATTTACATGTAAATGAAATATAATTTTAAATTACATATGCATGTAAATTAGTCTAATGTAATTTAATGCATATGTAAATATAATTTAAAATGTAATTACCATAAGGATTGGCATTGTAATAAAGTGTTGAGTCTAATAATTAACATTGTAGTATTCATTAATATATTCATAGTATTCATTAATATATTGAATAAATTGATTAGATCACTATTATGATTCTAATAGCATTTTTATGTTTATAAAATATTTCAGGCAATGAATGAAATATGTACACATTTATATATAAACCTACAAAATGTTGAACACACAAAAATGGCAGAAAATAAACAAATTAAAGTATTTTTGAATCTATGTAATTATCACATAGCAAAGAGAATTCCAAGTCATATTAATTTCATATGTATTACAGCATTTTTTTCAATAAATATCCAAATGGGACAGAACTTTTATATATGGTCACAGAAGAAGGAGAAACAGCAACACTCATTTTTATTAATGTTGGGCTATAGGATGTCCAGAAGCATGCATTGGGTTACATATTATTTAGAAAACGAATAAATAAATTTATGCTAGACAGAGGTTGAGTGCAACATCCATAATTCTTGGTCATTGGCTTTCCTTGATGTAAATAATAGAGATACAAAATCTGGCTAGCACACTGTTACTACTCCTAGAAGGTTAAAAAAAGTAAGAAAAAGAAATTAAGGGAGGCAATAAAGAATTTTTAAAAATAAGTCTGGTTTTACACTATTCATTGGTGTAAGTATACGCTATTCATTAATTGATTCACTCACTCTTTACATATTCATTTCATGATTAATAAATACCAGTCATTATATGTTTTCATAGTTTTATCTACTTATTGTATCATGTACATAACTTGTTTCATGTACGTTTCATAACTTGCTTTTTGTTATTTAAAATTGCCAGCTCTCTGTTTTTGAGGATCTTATAAACTTCATTCAGCTTTAACGTTCATATTCTTCCTGTCTACTCAGTCTTCAAACATATATTTATTGTATCATTCAATACTTATTCATTCTCTCTATGAAGAAACCACTTCAACATGTAGTAATTCTTTCATATTTATTTATTTATTTATTTATTTGTTTGTTTGTTTGTTTGTTTGTTTGTTTATTTATTTATTTATTAAATTGACATGCTATCTTCTCACTTTGAAAAGCAATTCTGGGCTCTTCACTTTGTATTCAATATTTCTACAACAGCCCACAATTCTTACCATATCTCTTCATGTTTGATCATGTAGTCTTAAGTACTGTATTCATATTGTGTTCACTCTTCTTTTATGTTTGTCTTGACACATCAAATTCTTGTTCCAAATAACAAGGTGGTTACACTAGGAAGTAGTATGTGACCAGTCATGTCCAATTTGGGATATGGATACTCAAATGTTGTTCTATAGGGTTCAAATTGTCTCTTTGAACTGAATTATACCTTTGCATTTTAGATGACTATATACAGTATGTTGACTTTAAGGTCCTGTTGTTCAATAGATATATATCAGAATAGTATATACTGTATAATCTACCTGCTGACATTCCACCAGCTCAGGAAACTTTCCCTAAGCTTGGAGTTAAAAATGAAAGTCCCTGGCTGGTTCTTGAAGGACATTTCTATCTGCCATATCAGATAGGTGAACAGCATGTCATGTAACTTAACAATATTTGCTCATCCTGGCATTCCTTTTCCCAGAAACATTTTAACTTGATATTCCTTAATGTTTATGAGAGTATAACTTTATTCAGGAATTATGCCTGAATAAAGAATTTTGTGATGTAAATATGCAGCTTTACATCTCTACAATGTTTTTGATATTTTTGTACCCTATGGGAAATTTGAATGAGTTGTCTATAAATGTTTGCTTGTGCATGAATCATAAATATAATCGTATTCCAGATGTTCTTTTCATGTTCAAATAATTCACATCAATGTCTGCCTTGACTTCTCAGATAATATGATAGGTCCAGTGCACATGGAAACATTTAGATTGAGATTCTGCCCCTTCCACTTATATTGCTATTCTTTGTTTTATATTTGAACAATAACAGTCCAGCAAAAACCTTGGTTCTCAATACAAGCTGAACAGCTACTGGAACCAAATTAGTTATTCTCTGACCTAAGAGTGTGACAGCTTAACATAAATGGGTAAAAGTAATTTAGAAAAGGAGTTCTTGAGGACAATGGTGAGCAGGCAGAACCATTTATCTCTCTATAATTGTAATTGGAGAAAGTGGATAAATTGTTAAGGCTGGTTTTGTGCCATCTAGTCAAGAGTACATTTTCTTTACGTTAACTCTCCACTTTCCCTCTTTAGATTATCATTCTTTCATTCACCCCAGGGGTCTTTAAAGGCAAACAGAAACTTTGTAAAACCAAATTCTGACTGAAACTGATTGTTGCATTATTCTAAAAGCATGGACATTCCTAGGTCTTCACATACATAGGCACATTATGTTGTTATTTTTTTAATGTTTTGAGTACAGCACGTACATGTAAAGTTAAACAATAACTATATTGGAAGAGCTCTACTGCTTTAGGGAGAGCTGTACTCATTAGTTATTATTCAAGGAGCTTTCACATAAACTTGTCTCTGTTTGGACTGGCAGATTTACAAGTGAAAAGCTTGTACTGTATAAGCAGAGAAAATGGAGACAAAACTTTTGGAACCCAGCTATGAATGGCAAATGTTTCCACAAGATTGTGAGATACAAAGAGAAGAACCTTATGCTTGAATGCCTTAATTTTCTTCACAGAATAACTTTTTAAAAGTGAGCATTGTTTCCTGTATGATCCCAGATTCACATTTACTTTGCTGAAATTAGAAACAGATAACCTACAAGATAACCTGAAGGCCGTAGATAAGGCACGCCGGCCGGACCGCATCAAACTAATACAAAGTCACCCCCCAAAAAATGCCCACACAAAAATCTTGTCCGGACAATAAATTAAGCTAAAATTTTGTTTGATAAATAAATAATAGCACCAAAAATCATAGCGGACAAGTGGCGGGACTCAGGGCGTTCCCTCTATCCCGCCATATATTATTTAATAAAATAAATAAATAAATAAATAAACATGTGATTGGGGTTATATGCAGTTTTTGTGATGCCCTCAGAGTTCTCTGAAATTGTGTTACCAATCTTGAATGATAACTATCTAAGAAAATGAGGTGTGATTTTGCACCCTGTTTGGAAGTGAAAAAGCAACCCAACAGAATGTAGGTTTACTTAAGCAGACACTAAATAAACAATTCCCAAACAAGCCTGCCCTCCTTCTAAAAATCCACTCTGGTTTTGTTGTAATCTGCCACTTCAGCAATTCCTGAGGAAGAGTTACTTTCCAAACTGATTTAATTCAAGAAACTATAATGTGAACAACTAGCTGTAAACTTCTGCTTCCTCACCAATAGTAAGAAATAAAATAATGCTCCATCACCAAAATAAATAAATAATAGAAAAACAAAGAAACCTTGTCTTGCCTAATGTACGGTAAATAAGGACATCTTGATTCTAAACTGAAAATAGTCCATCTATTGGAAGTTTTATAATCCCATCCCATACGTTAGAGAAAATTCTGGTAAATTTGCTTTACCAAATACCATTGCTGGTTTAGATACTGTCAAAAAGTCTTACATTCTACACCCATACAAAGGGTTCCATTAGATCAGCGTCCTCCCAACCTTTGGGGCACAAGGGACCATTTCTGTGGAGAGAGGTTTGTCTGTGGACCCGAGGGAGTGTGGTTTTGTGTGCTGCCTGCATCCAGTGGATGGAGCTTTGCTTCTTTGCGTGGGCCAGTTTCTGGCATGCGGTGGTCCAGTGCCAGTCCATGGACCAGGGGCTGGGGACCCCTGCATTAGACCACTTCTGAAATCCCTTTCAAATCTATGAGTTCATGAAATTATTACCTCAGTAATTTTGACGTTCAGCTATCTTTCATTTTTATTTTGTTTTAAATGAAAAAAGATTGCCTAATTCTACTTTAAATCAAGGAGATGTTCAGAAGCTACGGCTAAAGTAGATACTTCACAAGTTAAGAATCTACAAATTATGTTGCTTAAAAATAATGAACAAACTAAGTACCTTGCAATTACAAATGAGTTTAGAAGCAGAAAGAGTGTAGTGGAAAGAACTGTTCTTCCCCCCCCTCTTTTCCTTTGTGTGTGTGTTTGTATGTGTATACTCAGAGTTGTCTGTCCTATGTTGCTTTTGCCCACCTATGTCACTGTAACAAATAACATACAGTTTTTTTTCCCATCCTCTACCTTTTAAGGAAAAATATTTTAAGGGGAAACATGACTTAAAGCTATTAAATAATTGGAAGGGAAAGAGTTAAATATTATCCACTTCCTATTATTTTTTGAGAAGCAGTCTCCTGTGGCTGTTTTTCAGTTTAGGAGCAACAGTAAAACTACCAACTGGGAAGCTATCGTTTCACAAGTATAGAACTTGTGACAAAAAATAGTATATGAACAATTTTACAATATGCAGATTTTGTAAGTGACTGAAAGGAGCTAACTAAAAAGAGGTATTAAAAGTGTATAGGTAATCCTTGTTTAATGGTTAACAGCCATTCAAAATTATGAAGGCCTGTAAAGCACTTCTGACTGTAGCAAAACATAACACACATACACACACATAGTCACATGATTGTGATCTGGATGCTTGGCAACCTGTTTTCACTGATGACCAATTGCCAAGCATCCCACAATTGTGTGATTGTCACTTGCAATCTTCCCTGTTGCCTCCCCAGAAAGTCAATGAGGAAGTTAATGGGGATCCCATAGGGGGAACAAGATCAACTATTTATTTATTAAATTTATATATCATCCATCTCGATGTCCAATTTACAGTTTGCTTTCAAAATTGCATAGTTTATGAATCAGACTTAATTTCTCACATGTACTGATAGTCTCAATTCCCACATTCATATGAGATGTGAAAAAAGGATGGGTAAATAAAAGAATTACAAGTGAAAACTTATACATTTTATCTTGATTTAGAGATGAAATTTATTCATTTTTAAGATTTGTATAACTGAAGACTATGTTGCCCACAGAACCTCGTAACCTTCTTAATTCTGCCAATTCTCTTCTCCACTCTGCATTATCTAATCTCAGAAAGACTCTGTTAAACAATACCCTGTGTCAGGGTATTTCTGGGATGACTGATACCATGAATATGGTCACAGTTTAAACATATGGTAGAAAATGAAATGGGCATGAAAAAGTAAAATTGATCCTTGAGGGAATCATATTATTAGACAACAGGTGCTGGATGATGAAAAAACAATTGTCTTTTGTCCATTGAGGATGAAAGTCACTGTCATTTTACTTAGTCTCAGGGAGTTTGACAACAGCATGAAGAGAGCTGCAGGAGAACACTGAGTGTAAATTTTATTTTAATTGACTGGGAAATAAGCCCACCAGCTGTGGCATTCAATGCAAACTTCTCTCAAAAGAGACAAAGAAAACAAAATTTTCATGTGCAGAACAAAATCTCTCATCTTGTCTTCTAATGAGTCAACTTTTCAGTTTGGCTTAGAACAGTGACTTGGGATGGGAAGGTTCCTTATTTATATTCCTTAGAATCTACTTTTGGAATTAAATCACTTGCAGCAGAATGTTGGGAATGGTCTTCTCCTCCTCCTCCTTCTTTCTTCTTTCTTCTTTCTTCTGAGAGAGAGAGAGAGAGAGAGAGAGAGAGAGAGAAAGAGAGAGGGAGAGGGAGAGAGAGAGAGATATTCCTTGAAATAGTGCAATCTAAAAACATTACCTTCTTATTATTTGCCATACAATTAACAGTGAAACCATCTAAAGCTTAGTTTTAATTAAAGAGGGTTAATCTCTCTCCTTTTTTGCCCCAGAAATATATCTATATTCTTCTGTATAAACATTAATTTAATTCAAGCCTAAGTTGTTGAATTCATTGTTGTTGTTGTTGTTGTTGGATTTGTATTTAGAAAAGTCTTAACTCTTGAATTTTACCTTTTGAACAGCATTAAAAACAAAAAATTACGTGATTTTCTCTGAAATCACAAACAACTGGTATTATTTCAATTATTATCTGCAATTTTATTTTTAAACATATTTTAGGATCAAATCTAAGAGACAGTTTGATGTAGTGGTTAAGGCATCAGGTTAGAAACCAGGAGACCATGAGTCAACTGAATGACCCTGATTGTGAGACAGCCCAAGAAAGAAGGTAATGGCAAACCACTTCTGGAAAAAAAAAAGAACGGTTCTTTGACGTCTTTGAACAGGTCCGCAGAGACTCTTGACTTGTGCTAACTTGTCTTAAAAAATTTTTCTGGTTTAGGTTAATAGTTGTGTCTTTCCAATACTCCCTTATACTCTCACCTTCCCAGGACTTGAGAAGTTCTTTATTTCAAATTAGACCTCGTTTTCTCAAAAACTTTTGAGAACCTTTGTTTTCAATGTTGGAATAATGCACTTTTATTCTTAAAAGGGACCTTTTATTTATATATCTGTCCTTTTATTTATTTTAAAGGTAAGTTTCTGGGTTACAATGCATCATTTTCTGAACATTTAGTAGAACTAAGATATGTGTTTGTCTTGTAAAAGACAAAGGTCTTTCTTTTCATAACAATGTTTTGCTGTTATGAAATAAGTACCTGTAGACTTGTTTCCAATTATCCTACTTCAAATGGTTTATCACTATTCAAGACAGGTTACAGATGCTCAGATCTCAGCAAGTGGCTGATTGCTTTGAACCCAATCCAATTGCTACAAGTTTTGTCCTTTGTTTTTCTTAGGAGACAGCCTCTAATTCCTCCATCTGGTAGGAGATTTAAAACTAGTGTAGAGCATCTGGTCATCTGACCCAACTGGGCATTTAAGACCTACTGTACCACCACCAGCCTTGTGGAAAGAAAGTCAGCAGAGCAGTTTTTTATATGGCTTTCTATATGGTACAAATGTAATTTGATTTATTCATACATTCTAGGGAAAGAGATTAAGCATAAATTCTAAGGAGAGGGAACCCAAAGAATATATTTCACTGTTGAGATTGACTTCTAAGAAAATGCATGTGTCCTTTTGACACAGTAGTGAAATATTTGATTCTCGTTATACTCAAAATGTGTCAATTGCTGTAATTGTAGATTAAAATTCTGCTGTGCAAACTTTAAGCCAAGATCTAAGTCAGCAGTACTTTATGCATCAATAATACAGACAGTGATTGATAATGTTTAGATTTTAAAGGTTCACCTGTTGTAACAATCAGTTTTGAATTTCATTTGCTTCTCACTCAGTTGCTTACTTACAACTTTTAGCGTTAAGAACTTTACTATCAATTTTGTTAATAATAGTCAATTTATTCTCTCTCATCTGGTGACCAATGTGTTTCATCTTCAAAGTTCAAATTTCTACAAAAATGTTACATTTCCTGTTGTACCCTTTCCCCTTTTAAGTAAGCTGGAACCATCAACAATTGTTTACATAATGTGTTGTGTTTTGATTTTTTTCTTCATATCGTGGTCCATTTTTTGCTATCCACAACAAGACAGCTAAGATATTTTGCAAAAAATGTGTATTTGAAAAAGTGAGGGAAGGTTAGTGATTAGTTAGTTTACTTTTTGTTTGGACTTGTGACAAGGAAACTTTTGTTAGGAGTGAAAACTAACTAATTTTATATTGCATTGATCTTCTGGAAAAAACCCTGATTGGCTTATTATGTTCTTCTCATGTTTCTAATATTTCAAGGTCAGTAGGTGTGAGAGGACTCATATATAAAATTTCATAGTGATATGGGTGGCAGTGGATGCTATTTACAAAACCCAGAATATGTAATTTTTAAGGTATCAAAAGGGTAAAAATAAAGGCATTCATGCAATTTTCTTGTACATATGCATACATGTACATAACTACACATTTGTACAGTTATACATAAATATCTTGCTATTGTCTTTTTAAACTTTACATTCTACTTTGGAATTCCTTAATGGATCCTTTCTAAATGCTATACAGGCCTGACCATGCTTGACTTCCAGGTCCAGAGAAGCCATATGCTAGACTGACATTAAGTCTAACTGAATTATTTCACTAAATAGAAAGGCTAGATAGCTTTACTCATAATATTTTGACATGCTATTCAGAAGCAGAGCCCACTGAATTCAATGAGTCTTAGTCCTATGTAAACATATATGGGATAATTGCAAGATCTGTTGATATCAATTCTTTCAACTTACAGTTCTAACAGATAAACTTAGAAGGGCTGTTGCAACAACTGCTGCATTGAAATTACATTAGGACAACAATATTTCAATTTTTATACAAAAATGGATCATTTTAACAATAGCTCAAAAGATAAGGTAAGGCAATAACATAAGGCCCGAGGTTTCTGCTGGGAAATAAGAACAAATGCTTTCTGTACAGTGCTCTACAGGAACTGACTTATAATTTTTTTATATTTATCGTGTGGTTTCCCCCCCCACACAAAGGTTTATAAGCAGAAATTCAAAAATGGGCCCTACATGTTTTATTTCAGTGAACTCTTCTCTATTCGTTTACAAAGTCTCTATCAAACATGCTTGCAATTGTAGATTCCACTCAACTACAGTCATTTTCTCTCAGTCACTTTCCCTACAATTTTGTTTGGCTTTTTCAATTACTAGAGAAAGCTGAAATCTGAATTGGACATTTGTTTGTTTGTTTTTTCTCTTTGGATGAATTATGATCATTGAGTCATATTCTTGGTCAACTAATAAATATTTACTATTTTCCAACACAACTTCAGCTTGAAATACATTGCAGTTAAAGAGAAACTGAGTGCAATATTTAACCATCTACTTAATTCAACATTCATTTGTGTTAAGTAAATCTATGAGAGTTGTAGATATTCATCCTATAATTAGGGCTGCAAACATTTTATATCTCTCTCTCAAATATAATTTTTATGAAATTAAGTTTAAAAGGTAAAGATTTCCCTGTCCAGTCATGTCTATGACGCAGTGCTTATCTCTGTTTCTTTGCCAAGGGAACCAATATTATCTGAAGACATTGTCCATGGTCATATGGCCAGCATGATTAAGTGCCAAAGGTGCCTGGAACACTGTTACTTTCCCACCAAAGTGGTACCTATTAATCTATTTGCATTTGCACACTTTTGAACTACTAGGTGGGTAGGAATGGGGGCAGGAATGGGAGCTCACCCTGTTACGTGGCTTTCAAGCTGACAAGTTCAGTGCTAAGCCATCGTGCCCTCTTAGTAAGTTTACCACATAGTAAAAACATATAAAGGCATGTATATTTTGCCTGTCTCTCCAAAGTTACATCAGTTTCATTATATCCATACTAACTTACTCTTTCTAATCATCAAATATATATTCTTTCTCTATAAGCAGAGCCAAATTTGGATCCAGTAGGAATCAGTGTGGAACGAAGATACTTTTACATCAATTTACCCTGCTCAATTTCATCAGGTCAAAGACAAAAATTAAGAGTTTGAAAAGATTTATTTAAAATAATTTATATTTTATCATCAGAAGATTATAGGTTAGACAGAGAAAAAAAAAACCCACAAAGATTTTATACATATAAAAGAGACATCAAATCAGCAGCTCAACTGAACCAGCAGAATTGAACTCATTCAATATATCCCCATTGCAGAATTCCTTATATTATCTATCTATCTATCTATCTATCTATCTATCTATCTATCTATCTATCTATCTATCTATCTATCTATCTATCTATCTATCTATCTATCTATCTATCTATCTATCTATCTATCTATCTATCTATCTATCCACCCATCTTGCCACGACGCGATTCTGGGAGGTTTACAACATTAAAATGAAACTATGTACATATGTATATTTGTAGTGCCAGCTTCTGTATATATCTAGTAGATTCTATGGTCTTAATCAGATAACTCAGAAGGGCAATAGTTGTTTAGCTCTTTTTATTCGAACTCCTGTACTTATGGTGATTTGTACTTGCACAAGATTGTGATGCTACAACTAAATAAGATTAACTTTCACAAAACAAAATTTACTGGCCCCAAAAGAACTAGGTTATTATTCAGAAAGCAATTAATTTCTTCTTCATAATTGCATATTGATTTTTGAAAGAAAAAGATTTTGCTACAGTTCCCCCTGCTTTTTTTCTTTGTCCTTTTTATTAGTTTGTTTTTTATAAATCATAATACCGTGTATTGTTTTGATACAATACTTATAAAGTATTCACTGAAGATTATTGACATTCTTATTGTTTAGATAAATTCAACTACTAGAAATAAGGAAAGGAATAAAAATATCTCCTTGCATTCTCATTAACCATAAACCATTTGGCTAACTGAATTTAGAAAAAGTTCCAGCTTGGTTAATTATGTTCATAAATGTAAAGTATTTGGAATTAAATTTAGTCCTGCAGAAAGAAATAATTTTGTCTTCAACTGGCATGCAAGACAGAGCTCTGGAAAAAAAAGCGAATTCTCTAGATTTCAGTCCTTCCATGTGAAGATTCTGAACCAGTTTCAAAGTAGTTCCAGATGTTTATTTATTTTTTTGGATGTATAAAGCCACTGAACTCAAACAATGTAACTCTGACCAATATACAACAGAAAACAAGCAATAAACCAAAAGGACTGAATAACCTTTGTTTATTTATCTTTCCAATTTATATAGTGGCCCATCTCACCAAATAAGTGACTTTGGTGGTATACAATAAGGCTAAACAGTCAATAAATACCTAAAGACCATTACCATGATTAATTATTAAAAGAAAATAATTAAAAAGACAATGAAAACAGAGGAAGATCAAGAAATAGTAGACAAAGGGATGTTATTAATAACCAATCCTCCTTATCAATTCATCCATTCCTTAGAGCCGTGGTGGCGAACCTATGGCACGGGTGCCAGAGGCGGCACTCAGAGCCCTCTCTGTGGGCACGCGCGCTGTCGCCCTAGTCCTAGGCCTTCAGCTGGGTTTTATAAAACCTTTTCGCTTTAGGCGTCCACCGCCATGTGCAAAAAAAAAAAGTTCAATCAATCAATCAATTTCAACTTCTCGTGAGAAAAAAAAAGATCTTGCAAAGTTGGAATTGATTGATTGAACTTTTTAGTCCCACCTAGTCTGCCGTTACCACCGCAGCCACGCCCACCCAATGGGCCACACCCACCCAATGGGCCACGCCCACCTAGCACCCGACAATACATAAGTGGGTTTTGGGTTGCAGTTTGGGCACTCGGTCTCTAAAAGGTTCACCATCACTGCCTTAGAGTCTCAGGCCTGCTGGCTTAACCAGGGATCTTTGGAAGCTCAGAAAATAAGAGGCTGACCTCATTTCAGGGGAAAGAATATTCCACAATGCAAGCACTACAATACTACCCAACACCTATGGTCGCCAAATGGCGCTCCCTAGCCAATGGAATCTGTAACACACTCACTTTGCTAGATCTGGTAGGATAGGCAGATAAAATAGAAAATAGGTGGTCTCTTAAGTAATCTGGTCCTATACCATGAAGGATTCTAAAAATCATCTTCAGCATATTGAATTGGTCCTGGAAATAAACTGGTAACCAATGCAGCTCGAGAAACAGAGATACAATGTGTTTTCTACCCAAAAACTTATAACTCCTCACGCTGCTGCATTTTATAACAGCTGAAATTTTTGGAAACTCTTCAAGGGTAGACCCAGGTAGAGTACATTGCAGTAGTTCAACTGGGAAGTAACCAAGGTGTGAGTAGGAATGAGCACAACTGGGACATAATATGTAGTTATACGAAGGTCCTGTTAGCCATAACTGTCACCTGCTCGTCAAGCAGAAGTTGTGAGTCCCCCAGATTGTGGACTTCTAGATTGTGCACAGGTTATGTTTGGGGCAGTGCAATCCCATCCATATGATATAACCTTAGAACTGGAAGGCCTCAAAATTCAAAGCCATTCAGATTTGCTAAGGTTCAGTTGAAGTCTGTTGTTCTTTTTCCAGATCCTCACACCATCCAAACACCAGGTTACTCTGCTCTATTCCCTCAGTTACCACCAGCACCCCAAACACCCAAAGTCTTGCTAGCCGCTCTGGATGGAAAAGGATGTTAGCTATCCTCTCTGCAGGTAAAGGATGCCAGATGGGAATGCAGCAAAAAGAAAAGCAGTAGCTACAACCCCCACGAGGAACTTCTGCACCTTTCCTCCAGTCAGGGTCACAGCATAACAAAGGTAATCAACTCCATATCCAACATCAGGTCCAAAAAGCAGCCAAATTCGCTTTTGTCCCATGCTCTAGCTCAGTGGTTCTCAACCTTTTCTTCACCATGGATCCCTTTAAATAGCACGTGTGGCCATGGACCATGACCCCGGTCCCCCAAGCCTTAACTCAAGATTTAAATCATAACATTTCTTCAAGTCTCACAGACTCCCTATGACAACATTGTGGCCCCCCAGGTGTCCACAGACCACAAGTTGAAAACCACTGCTCTAACTGCCTCCAGTTGGTTCCTTCAACAGCTAGGCATTCCAGCACAGCATGTACATAAAATATAAATGTAAAATCAAAATGTAATACAATGATGAAACATAACAATAAAAATAGTCAAAAGAGGACTCTGCTCAAGGGCATCGAAATGCCTGGGAGAAAAGCCAGGTTTTAATGGCTTTTTTGAAGGCAAGCAGAACTTGGGCTTGTGGTTTATCAGGGATCACTCCAGAGCACAGAGGCAGTCACCAGAAAGGCCTGCTTAAGCCCTGCAAGAAGACAATGATTAAGAGAGGGAAATTGGAATATACCCTCCCCCTGGGAGTCTGTGGGGTAGGTAGATGTTCTTGGGCGAATACTTGTGTGTCAAATCTGAGCAGAGTAGTTTCAACTCACCTAGAACCAAAGATGGAAACTAGTCACTTTGATAAGGTTGACCTGCAATTTCTTCATCCCCATCCAGACACTCAGAGCCTCCAGACACTGGGACAGAAAGTTGAGAGTTTGACTTGTTCAGCTGGGGACAGCATGTAAAATTGAATATCATTTGAACACTGACAATACTGCACCCAGACTGACAGCTTTGTCATATAGGCATTGGGGGAAGGTAGACTGGTCCTGTCCCACCAATACTGAGTGTCAATAGGCAGGAAAATTATTGCAAAATGGTGCCTCCTACTCTCAACCATCTCAGAAGGATTCCATGGTTGATGGTATTAAATTTGTCAAGAGAATAAAGACACCCAGGATGCACCAACTCATATCACACTTGCCACAGACAATGAACAAACATGCCCAAAGCTCTATCAATACTATATACCACTCTGGATCCTGCCTGAAAAGGGTCCAGACAATCCATGTTCTCCTAGGTTTTCTGAAGCTCTCTACAAACCTTCCTGTTTTACAAAAGGCTGGACAAAAATTGTCCAGATGGTTGGGATCCAAAAATGGCCTTTAGAGGAAAAGGTACAAACCCCCTCTCTCAGGAGAGCATTTACCATTGTGTGGTGATCATATTTACTATGGTGTGGATATCTCCTCAAGATCTCCTCAAGGAGACTGTCTCAAGGAGATTATTTTTCCTTCAATCTCTTTTAATAGGATTTTGTCCGTATTCTCTCGATCATCCTCATTGCCCTTCTCTGAATTTGTTGCAGTTTGCATTAATCCTCTTTAAAGTGTATTAAAGTGGAATCTGGCCAATGCAGAATAAAATGGAGGTAAATTAAATTTTCTCCAACATTCAAACATGAATTTGAAAAAATAATCGATAGAGGTTTGCTTATATTTTGACAAACAAATATAATGTAGTGTCTTTCTGTGGGCTACATTTAGTTCATCAAACATTTATTCTGAAACAGCAGCATCTATACATATATTGTAGGATATTAGAAGTGTGGTAAATATTGAGATAAGAGGTAAATAAAGTGCAAAACGTACAGTGATAATTACCATTTTAGCAGTTGTTGATAAAACAGATCTTGTGATACAAACATAATTGCAATGGCAAGCTAATTAAAACACATATAGTATGCTATAAAGTGTTATGTTTATTCAAGCCATAGGCATAGAATTGAACCTTTGATGAATTGTACCAGAGTGATTTTGCTTTCTATATTTTGTTTGGAGTTTCTTAAAGGACATGTTAGAGCAGGGGTCTTCAAACTTGGCAACTTTAAGACTTGTGGACTTCAACTCCCACAATTCCTCAGCCAGAATGTTCCAATTTCTAATATGAATTTGGACAATTAAGTTTTGCGTATAGATTGTGTGTAGGACAGAAAGAAGCAAGAAGTTATGTGTCATATTGACACAGGAATAACATAAAGAATCCTTAGAAGTGAAGAGAGAGAAACATAGTAGGGAGAATATGCAATAAACGATTAAATGTACTCCTACCTGGCAATGATTTTACAAAACAGAAGTTTATCTGCAATTTCTAATTAGAGTATCCAAGAGTGTGTCAGATGAATAAAGCTTTAAAGTTTCTCTCTCAACTTCTTTCACATGTATATTTCAGTTTTAATGCAAGAAGCAAAATAGAAATAATGGTAAAAGGGTTAAGAGTCAGACAGCAAGACGAGCAGGTGGCATTTAAATTTAATAAATAAAAAAATAAATAAAAGTAAAGCTAACTTTGTTCTTTGACATTAAAGTCACCTAATAACTCTTTAATAACGTTCCAATCCTAGTAATTTTTTAACTAGTCACCTACAGTATGTTGCACATACAAAACTAAGTTAAAATGGAGGCACAGTGACAAAGCCAAAAGTCAAGTAAGTTAAAAATTCCATTAAAAAATAATTTCAATGTTACTCTGCAAAATCTGTCTCTTCCATTGTGTGGACAAAATCTTCTCTTATACCCTCTTCTATTGATTGCTTTTCCAAAGGAATTCAAGTGAATGTTGCCTATATTGGACGTTAATTTATCTATCAAAATTAAAAATTCTTTATTTTTTCATATCATGGTTTTCTCTAAAACCGATGGCCAGCATATATGAAATAATTATGGTCCAATCATGAAGCACTATGTTGAAAGCTTTGCTATGGTTCAAATATACTATGTCTGTGATATTCCTTTGATCTATTGAACTATCAGTAACACTACCAATGAAGGGGATAAATGTAGCAAATGTAGTTATGTTAATTTTAGCATGCCTGTCAAAGTACCTGCAGGCATGTTGTTTGTTAATTCCTTAGAAGAAAGGCTCTGCCATTTTAAGACCTCAAACTGATCAATGGTTTTCTAAGTCTTCCTTTTTGCTATATTGAAGTTAAGGATGTCATTTACTCTCCTGTAGTTGGGCTACACCAGTCCTCCAGGAGTTCTCACAGATGATTCAGAATGGCTCTGTGATGTATTTTGCTGGTTTCTTCAGAACATGGGATGTACTACATCTGACCCTGGGGTCTTGAATTCATCTAAATTAACTAAATTCTCTTTACCCAGTACCTGTCTATTCTAAGCTGTAGTATTTTTTCTCTCCCTTCTGTGGTATAATGAATGCCTTTCATAAAGCAGGGTCTCCTATTTGTTGATCCAAGTAACTCAGTGGATTACAGAAAACTAAATTAAGAAATTATTTATTGAAATATATAAGCCTATTTGGCAGTGCAGTCAGAATACGTGATATGACATGGCAAGAAACCAAATATTTTTAGATGTGGCAATGCCTACTTTTAATCTTGTGACCAAAAAAAATCCTTATATACAATTTCATGTGCAGAAACTCTATATTCAAAGCCTACTTACCATGGAAGACACCTACTATAGAAAAATTACAACTTGAGCAATTATTTGATATCATTCTATAAGTTGAGCAAATCAATGAAAAATCAAAGTTATTATAAATAATGGTTGTCCTATATAATTACATCACTCCAGGTAGAATCTGCTTGTTCTTATGAGCCCTGGAGGCACGGCAGTATTGTA
>NW_015386968.1:722065-759102 GCF_001527695.2 Protobothrops mucrosquamatus
CTCAGTGAGACTCAAATTAACTTTCATCCATCTTTAACAATGCAAATAAGTCTATAGTTCATTAGTTTTTGACACCTGTCATAGATGATACATTGAAAAGCAGCTACAGATTATAAATCTAAGTTCTTTTAGGAGGATGTTTCCTTTTGGAAGGTGTTAGCTTTTCTAGAAATGAAAAGTAGTTCCATGTGGAAGTAATATTTTGCTGATTTGGTACATATTGTTATAGGAAGAAATATGGCTATGATTAGAAAGAGTTGTAGAGATGCTGAGAAATTTGACCTAGATGTTTTATGGACATGTAGTTAGATATTGCAAGTGTATCCACCTTTCATGTAAAGGTTTGTGTTATACATCAGTCGACCCTTTATGGCTTATTAAAAATGGCTTCTGATCATCTAGGCCTTCAGATGTTGATCCAGGTATTCTGCAACATGGACAGACTAATTAGTGAAGTTGGGAGATTTAGGTTGCAAATGGTGACCTCATGACCCTGGGATGCTGAAATCATTATAAATACATGTTGGTGCCAAGAGCCCAAATTTTGATCACATGACAGTGGAGAGGCTGCAATGGTTGTGTGAGGATTGGTTGCAAGTCACTTTTTCAGCACCATTGTAACTTTGAACGGTTGCCAACCAAATGGTTGCAAGTTGAGGACTACCTGCATAAGTGCTAAACCAATTATGAACTTAACTTAAGCTGCATTTGGATCTCTTTAAGTAAGTACAGTGACATAATTTACAGTCACAAATATACTTTATTTTATCTGAAATGCCCAATAAATGATTCCATGGAGAATGGTTGTTTTTAAAATAGTAAATACAGAAGTAGGATATGATAGAATTGAAACAAAAATTAGAATATTTCGGACATGTGATGTGACACCCAGAAAAATATGGCATACTCCATTTAATCCTCCAGGGAAAGATTGAAGGCAAACGAGGTCCAGGCAGAAGAAGAACATCGTGGCTTCAAAATCTAAGGGACTGGTTTGGACAAAACTCAGCAGCACTTTTTCATGCGGCTGTTGATAAAAACAGGATTGCCAACATGATCGCCAAAATCCAATAACGGATATGGCACAAGAAGAAGAAGATCATATGAAATAAGTGCAAAGCTTTTTGGGAAGGAGGGGTTCTTTTTGCTCTCCTGAAGCAAAATAATGCTTCCTAGGCTTAAGGTTCAAGAGAGTAGACTTCAGAACTCATAGGAGGAACCTCTTGATTTGGCAATATTTATAACATCCATATTAGATCAATCAGCCTGAAGCAAGAGTATGTAAATTAGCCTGCATCTACTACATGCTAATGCACAAATTGATTTCTATTAGTGTACTATTTTTAACATGATCAACCAATCTGCTAACCCCAGTATAGATTTTGAGATTTGTTGCAGCTAATTTATAATTTACAGGTTGGATATTGAAGAAGGAGAAGTCACCAGGATAATTACAATCAATAATGAGAGTTTATTAATGAAAATCCAGTTCTTAAAGCACTGAAGAGATTCCTCCCAGTTAGTCAAAATGGTAAGGAGGAAATTCCATGGAATTGACTCACAAAGATGTTGCTTTCATTGCCACTTCAACCTCTCGCTATCTCTATCACCTCCCACCCCTGCATCCCAGTTGCTTAATTTAGGCATCTGCAATAGAAGGTTACATATTAATGATGATTATATACATTGCTAAATGCCTGACAGGTATTGAGTGTCTAGCAAAGACAAGGGAGAAGTCTAATGATATAATTGAATTTACAATGGAAGATTTGTTTTTTTTACAACTTGCGATAATAACTAGGAAGAGCTACTTCATCAGCAGTTTCTCTTCCAGGTGTTAATAGAAAAAAGTTGGCCAGTCACAAGTACAAGTTGGCCAGTCACATGTTTCAATTGCATTGTCACAACCACCCTCTTAATCTCTCCCTTCCCTCTGCAAATGCCTGTGGTCAGAGCAATTACCATCTTCTATAAATTTCCCAGCATGCTCTGCACTACACTATGTCCTAGTTGTCTATTTCCTTTTTCTTTCCCAAGCAAAGAACTGTTTTCTGAGATTACATTTGGAACTGATGTGAGAACAAGATATCTTCTCTTCAAATTAAACAGGTTGATCAAATACATTTTATTATAGTATGTGGCCCGTACAGCCAGAAACAAACAAACAAAATGTGTATAAACCTTTATTTTTAAACATTCGGACATACAATAATTAAAGTGAGAAAACTAATAATGATTTTAGTTTATATGCTACAAAAGTAATCATCTACAGTGTTCTGAAAGCTACATAAGAAACATTGGTGATGTTATATGTTGTTGCACTTATCCGTGGAGAGAAGAGATACAAAGAATCTGCCTCATATGGACTTGCCACTAAAGAAAGATAAATTAACATTGCTGTAAATCAGAATCAAATTGGCAGTGCCATAGACAACCATGATGGCTTCAACCTACCCATGGTACACAGCACTAGCAGATTATTGTAAGAATTTTAGCATCTTTACTTTGCAATAATATAGACGGGGGTGTTAGTACTCACTGCTGGAAATGCCTTATGAAGAGTGTGCATATCTTCACAACATGCCTATTCCCATTTAATTATTTAAATTTAGAATTTAAACTTAAATGAAAACTCAGGCAGTCCTGTCAGAGCTCTCTCTCTCTCTCTCTCTCTCTCTCTCTCTCTCTCTCTCTCTCTCTCTCTCTCTCTCTCTCTCTCTCTCTAGGCAAATAAACAAGATGTCTCACTGTTTGTATATTGATGATGGTGAGTACTCACAGTTGCACAGGTAACCTTGAAATAAGTTTTACCCATTAAATGATTGAGAACATGATCCTGTAGTTTGAAAACTTTCTGAAAGGTCTTATTGAGTTCATACTGGTTGGCTCTACTGACTCAATTTCCTGTGAAAATATCCAGATCCCTGTAATCCAATTTGATATTATAATTTTTTTAATAGTTTGAAAGGAATTTATTCCTTATGATTGATACACACCTAGAAATGTAATAGTTAATACAAAGGGTATAGGATGTCTGTCAACTAAAAGCTTTAATTTAATTTAATTTAAATAATTTTATTAGTTAAGCCATAGAAGATTATTTCAATATATGATTACTGTGGTGAGCATACTGTGTGGACAAAGATGGGGGAAGGATGATGAAACTGACAGAACTTGCTAAACAGACAAATTTGGTTAGAGAAAAGACTATATCTACATTTATTCGTGACTGGAAACACTTTATGGACGTTTTGCATAAAAACAATTAAAAAATGAACTTGTGATGTATCATTTTCATAATTAGAAAAGATAAGTTGTGGAAAAAAGAAAATCATGATGTAACAGCTGTGAAGAACATCAGAAGCCACTTTATATCTTTTTTATATCTTTCTCTTTTTTCTACTTTATTTTACTGTTTTCTGATTTTACTTTTACTTTTTTCTTTTATTTATCTTTCCCTTTCCTTTTCTCTGTTCTATTTTATTTGGTATTACTTCTTATTGCAGTCAAAACTTAGACTAAAATTATTTTTAAAATAATCTTTATTAGTTGTCTTTCTGGGTCATGAGTGTTTTATACTTTTAAAACTTAAATTACATTGGGAAAATGACCAATTACTCTTGAGATATCAATTTATTTAACCTCTGGAAGAAATGAATTTATTTCCATAAATATGTAGAATAGAAAGTTTTCTGAAAATGTACTTGAAGATAATTGTGAAATTTTTTTGTAAAACGATGAAGAAACAGTGACTTGCTTATATGTTCACGGAATAAATTGTAACTATGATGTATGATCTATGACCTATTGTGCATCCAATCACACTTGGCCTATAAAGAATTCTAATTTGGGCAAGTGCTTGATTAGCTGCTTGATTTATTCTTTAGGAAAGTTAGAACAAAAAGGTATGGAGGCAGGAAATAAATCCAAATTAATCTAGTTAATCTCAATACAAATTTAATCACAGATCATTTATTTATTTATTTTGGAAGTGCCTATTACTTCCCAGAAAACTTGGATTTTGTGGAATGAGGCATTTAGTTTAACTCAACTCTTCAATATCCTTCAATATTCTTTCTCTTTATAACTATCAAAATTATTTGAATGTAGAGATACCTAGAATTAGAATACATTTTTAGGTTACAGGTCTACAATTTATTTCAAAATAACAATAAGCTTCTCTATTCATTTTCAAAGGTGCTTTTAAAAAACAGCACAGCATATCTCTGCGTGATATAAAAATAAAAATACTGGCATTTATACCATTTCATATTTTAACTCTGAATTTAGTTTCCCTATGAAAAGAATTTATATAAGTAAAAGGAATAATCTAATGCTTTAAATAATTAATGTGGCAATTAATTTATCTAATTAAAAACTTGCAAGTCAATAACTGGCTTGTTTCCTGTTCCTTCTTTTTAAAAACGGACTTGCAAAAATGAAAATACATTGTAGTTTGACATCGCCTACAAAATTCATTGTAGTTTGACACTACAATATCATGATGAAATTTGCTATCCACTTTTATAATACAATGTTCCTTTTCAATTTCAGACATAAAATTAATCCAGTTATTAATCCAGCGGTTAGAAGAGAGATGCCCCTTATGTCCTTGTCCTGTATCAACTGGAATGCCTACCCTTGAAAATCACCTAGAAATTTCAGCTGGTGAAAAATATACCTCCTGACACCTTTGCTCATCAGTTCAATAGTGGCATGTGACACCGTTGGTCTACATAGTTACCAATTATCAGGAAGTACAATGGGAAGTGGCCCAGAGGCTGGCATTCTTTATGTGATACAGCAAAGGTATAAGTGGACCCCACTCTCATGGCCTTCTAGAGACTGGTGAAGATGTGACTTTTCTAGAAAGACTTTGGAGAGTGATCTGTTCTGAGTGAGGTTCAGAGCTCAAGATTGAAACTATTCATTTATTGTTTCTCATTGTGTTAACATATTTTATTGCCATGTGGGCATTGTTTTTATTTCTAAATTATATATCCTCTATTGCATTGGCATAGTATAGAAACTTTTTAAACAAACAAACATTGGATTGCAACGTGGCTTCAAAAGTGAGGTTTCTCAAATACTGATTGTCACAAGTTATACTAATCTTGACTGTACAGCCATCACGACTGTCATTCCAGGTAAGCAGAAAAAAGCACCATATAAACAAGCAGGGAAGAAACCTTTTTCCCAATCAAGGAACCATCAAGGAGAAAGTCACATTCCCACCAAGACTACACAGGCAAGCTACTATACTGTACATAAAGATCAAGGAAACCTCATTCTTCCTCACACTAATGATGTTACCTGCCCTGGTCATGAAATGTCTACAAGAAAACAACTAAGAGGAAACCAAGAACCCAACAAATGTATATATGTTAATGTTCAATATATTTTGATTAAATCTTTATGCACACTATAAGAATATCAAGAATCTACTTCTTCTTCTGTTCTAAATGTATTATTTTTCAAAACATTTCCAGGAATATTAGAAAACATTTTCAGAGCTTTAGAAATCAGATTGCAGTTACATATACATAAATGTGGAGTAAGCAGCTCCCCAGATCTTCAGCTACTGGAAATTGTTTGATTTGAAGACTGAAGATTTCTGTAATAATTTACTATGTCTACCAATAACATGGATTACTCTAGGTCAGATTTCTCCCCATATTTTCCAATAAGCAAAAGGCTTCTTATTATATTAATTTCCACACTTATTTTAATGAATGAACCTTGAAATCTGATGTGATTTATTATATTACATGTTTGGGATAACTTTGCATTTCCTATATCACAATGCAGACGTTTACTCATGCAGGAAATGTAGTTGATCACATTCATCTTGCTTCTTAGATCTGAAAGAGGGAAGAGCTTCTGCCTTCTTTCGAGTTCCATGGTAGCCAGAAATTTAATACCTGGAAAATCACCATTCACAAATAAAGGTATAGCAGAGAAACCTATTTGTAGTCTGATTCAAATTGTTCGGTTTTCATATTCTTTAAACATGAACAAAACTTTCATGTTTAATGGTAGAGCATAGCTGGATATAAAAATTCACTGGTTCCAGATCTGAAAAATCACCAGGAAACTGTCCTCTTGTGAGTCTCTCATGTAAAAAAATATAATTGGTGGTAGTAGCAAAAATTCTAAGAAGAGTTGGGCTACTTCATTTAGCCATCCCTTCCATAATAATAATAATAATAATAATAATAATAATAATAATAATAATAATAATAATAATAATAATAATAATAATAATAATGACGACGACGATGATGATGATGATGATGATGATGATGATGATGATGATGATGATGATAAAGTTGGAAGGGACCTTGGAGGTCATCTAGTCCAACCCCCTGCTCAGGCAGGAAACCCTATACCATTTTGGACAAATGGCTGTCCAGTTTCTTCTTAAAAACTTCCAGTGTTGGTGCATTCACCGCTTCTGGAGGCAGGTTGTTCCACTGATGAATTGTTCTAACTGTCAGGAAGTTTCTCCTTAGTTCTAGGTTGCTTCTCTCTTTGGTTAGCTTCCACCCGTTGCTCCTTGTCCTGCCTTCAGGCGCTTTGGAAAATAGCTTGACTCCCTCCCATCATTTGAGGCATGGAGGCAAATTGAAATGACAACTAGATGCAGCCATCCAACATTAATTTGAATTACGAGAATGATGCCTGTAAATGGTAAGATCCTAATAATTATCCTAAGATTCCAATCATACTATTATTAACACAGCTAGCATTAAACAATTGTTAGAGTTTTTATAGCTACTATCAACTGACTTTTAAAATATGTGTTGTTATTATTTGAACCATATTTATTAACTATTGTTATGTTTATGAAGTAGACTTAGATTATGTTTACAAGCCATGCATCCTGTAAGATGTATTAGATCTTCCTTGGCATGTCTAGGGTTTAATATATTGTAAGGTCAGGCTAAGGTTCATCAAGATACATCTGATTTGTAAGCATATCCACCTCCTCTCTACATTTGCTGCCTGAAATATATATTTTATTTGCTTATTGTTTGTTTATATGTTATATAAACTGATTCATTCCAGAGGCTCTAGGCAGTTTTTAATCTTGTTTTTATGAAGGTATAATGCTACTGATGATCAGATACTGAGTTTTAGAATGTATTTTCCAAAAATTGTACATCCTGACAATTGTAGTGGGATATGAGTTTAATAAGCAAGTAAACAAGTAAGTAAGCAAACAAACAAACCTTGACAATCATCCTTTCTCAAAAGAAGACAATTGAGGTCTACTCAGATAATAAAACTCCTGATATCTCAGCATATATGACAAAGCTGAAAAATAACCTGCAGTGACATTGCCATCAATATCAGAGAGAGAATGGAAATTTATTCTGAAAGTGTCAGACCTAATATAAATGCCTAGCAAAAAGTATGTTTGCTCAGAGAGTTAAAGTATCTTTGGTATTCCCCCCCCACCTGGCAAAATAATTAACCTCAATTATTTAAGTGGAATATATGTTATTATTATTATTGTCTGTCTGTCTGTCTGTCTGTCTGTCTGTCTGACTGTCTGTCTGTCTGTCTGTCTGTCTGTCTGTCTGTCTGTCTGTCTGTCTGTCTGTCTATCTATCTATCTAGTGATTTTTTTGTAAAAAAAAAAAGGTGCCGGAACTCACACATGTCATACAACCCGCCTTGCCTACCCTACAAGGTTCCATCCAAAAAAGGTGCCGGAACTCCGTTCTGGGCATTCTATGAGGAAAAAAAGCCATCTATCTATCTATCTATCTATCTATCTATCTATCTATCTATCTATCTATCTATCTATCTATCTATCTATCTATCTATCTATCTATCTATCTATCTATCTATCTATCTATCTATCTATCTATCTATCTATCTATCTATCTACATTATGTATGCTACCTGTTTTTATATTTGATGTGTTAGGATTTAATTTTATTGTATTTTATACATTTTATGTTCTTACTCAATTTATATATGTTGAATGCCTGACACTTAGAATTGTTCACATGTTGAACAGTCTATACGTTTGACTAAATAAACTAAATGAGTTTACCTGAAATCTTGGAAAATTTAGTGTGTCTTTTTCTTTATATTAAACTGATATTAAAAAGCAGACATGTCTTTTTAAAATTATTACACTTGAAGATAGATGTAGAATAAAGCAATTTTCTTCTGTACCCAATTTCTCTTGTTCATGGCTTAGAAGTATCAACTGTTAAGTGGCCAGTGGGCCAGATAATTGGAATAAAAACAACTGCTTCAGCCAGAAGAGCAGGAATAAAGTACTTTTGCAAGGCATATCTTCCTACTTATTAACTAAACACAGCCAGAAAACTGTGTAAGCGTGAATTGGCGAAAATGTTAAATTAAAGTAAACCATGTACAACTAATCAACTTATTTTTAAAGGAACTTGAGAAAATATTCTTTATAATGATTATTTTTAATGCTTTTAATGCCATGAAAGAGCTCCAGATAATCTAAAGCAAATAAAAAAGCTCAGGATTCTTCCTGGAGAATTATGCTTCTGCAAATCAGCTTGTAATTGATGTGGTGTATTACTACATTCTACGAAAGAGAAGAGGATCAGAAGAAAGATATACCTACTATTTCATCTTCCCTATCACTTTTATTGTTTTTCATTTAACTAAGGGGATTAATAAATGGAATTAGCAATAAGCTTTTTCATGTATAATATTTCAGAATTTTAGTTCTGAATTTTCCATGTTATGTATCTCATTTAGGTCATCAAATGAATTCCTCTGCAGGAACCCAAATTATAGCATGTATGATGTGTGTGCATATGCATATGCATACATATACTTACACAGACACACATGCAACATGCACACAGAAACACAGAGTAAGAAACAGCATGTGCTCAGCTCTTTATCTTACCCTGGGTGACACTTTTTAATGTATTTTCAGTTTTTCTGAATTCATCTTAAAGTGTAGTGTTTAGGACAGTACTATGGTAGGACTGAACAAAACAGAATGAGTACTTCCTATAGTTTGTCTTTTCGTTGATGAACTTTAACCCTTTTCATAGCAACATCACACTTTTAACTCACATTGCCTGTATTCAACTATTATTCCACTTCTTTTTAATTATTACTAACAAATCAGGTATTTTACTTCTTCTGTAAACTAATCCATTCCTTGGATTTATTTTTCCTAAGTAAACTTTGAATTATAAAACAGTGAAATCTGTTAGATTTTATTTAGTTATTTTCAGCCCACTTCTTCATCCTATTAAGCTATTTTGAAGGTATTAGTTAGTCTAGCACATTTTATATCATCTACAAAT
Organism: Protobothrops mucrosquamatus; assembly: GCF_001527695.2. Lineage (NCBI taxonomy): Eukaryota > Metazoa > Chordata > Lepidosauria > Squamata > Viperidae > Protobothrops > Protobothrops mucrosquamatus. Next base: position 731,383 of record NW_015386968.1, read on the forward strand.
TGATATAATAATCTCTACCTCTTTATCTAAACCATCAAAAAAATTAGTTGAAGAAGTACTCACATAATTTCTTGGGAAATATGATTGTTTGAAATATCATAAACAGACTTAATATATTCAATAAATGAAGAGTAGAGAGCCTTGTGGCACTCTCTCTTTAATACCTCATTTCTTCTTCATGAAGGTTACTTGAGCAGTACTCTTTGATTATGAGTTTTGAGCCAACTATGTAGCCATACAATTGTTGTGTTACTCTGTGTTGCTTACAGATAGAGAATGCTATTAGGTACTTTTTCAATTACTTTTCTATTCTGTCCACTGTTTTCCCATAATCCAATCAGGATTAGATAAGGTTAATATGTTGAACTTCTCTTAGTAGTTTGATAAATCCATGTTGACTTTAGTAGTTATTGCTTTCAAGATACTTATACATTATCTTTTTATGATTAACTCCCTTTTTAGAAAATGAGGACAACACATACTCTTCTATAGTCATCTGGCACTACACTTTAAAGAGTAAAGGTACTTTTTTTTTTTACTTAGACCATTAGCTAATTCATTCAGTACACAATTTATCTTGCCATTGGATTCATTCAGAATAAATAGATACCCTTCCCATGTTTGAATCTCCATTTGGCTACCTCATCCCACTCTTCACAATTGTTTTGAGGAATATATGCCCTTATTGTGAGAAGAATAGAAATGGATATAATTGTACACAGATATAGCAATAAGGGCAGTGAAATGGAATTACCTTCTTGTTTGAGTTTGTGAGATAAAGAAAAGCAAAAAAGCAAAAAAAGCTTGATGATTTAACACTTGAATCCTTGTCTATAGTTCCCTGTTCTTTCATACTGGCTTTATTCTCTGCTATTGCAATTCATGTATCTTTTAGTATTTTTAAAAGCACATTTGCCATACCACCTCCTATAGTATCACCAATTTGGTAAATTCCAGAAAATGTACTCTGGCAGTACATTTCACTAGGTTTCACTAGGTTCTGCTGTTGTTACAAAATGCATCATTAAATTAATTTGCTTTGTATGGCTGACATCAGATGTTCAGTTCCAAATAACAAAGATCTTGATGATCTCAGAACTACTACAATCTTCCTTTTGACTTTCATTATCACTAAGTATATGATCTCATTTTATGTTATTTTTTTCAAAGTAGCTGTATTTATTGATTCCTTTGCTGAGAATCTTTCTTAGGTATTACAGAAATTCAAATTCAAACATAAACTTTAAAATTTTAAAAACTTCTCATTTTTTGGCACATATAGCTGACTTGAAGTGCCAATATTGCTAGATTTTGAGTAGCAGATGTTTTAACAGTGTCACTGAACATTTTGCCAGGAACATATGATGTTCTCTTGATGTTTATCATCTATGATCATTAATTTTAATCCTAGTTGAAGTCCTGCTAACTATGGGATGCTCGTTGGTGATTTTGTTGCCCCTCCATCACATGCCAGATTTATGTTTACATTTAATCCTTTGAACCTGAAGTACACACTATAGTTAGAACAGTAGACTAGAAACGTTTCCCCCCAAAAGGTGATACAAATTATTCTGGTTTTTGGAGTACATAATTCATGTGTTTTCTACTCTATCATCATGAAATTTCACGTGTTTAAATGTTGGAAGTTTTGGAAGAACATGAAAGTTTGTGTTTGATGTAACCCATGTGATACAAGGAGGTTCCTTGGATCATTGCTCAAATGATAGATAATTTAGACTGGAACTAAATTCAGCAACAACTCTTTCTTGCACCATAACTGAATGAATATATGGGTGTTGTAGTAGCTTCCAAGTGGTGTGCACTCTGATCACTGGAAGATCAAACATCTCCACAGCTCTCACATCCTGACAGGAGCTGGCTAGCTCACCATTAATATTTGCATCTTTGTATGGAAGGTGAGTCAGCTTTGATACAAGATACAAGAGGTTTGCTTACTTGTTCTTTCTAAATTCTGCCACAGAGGACTGCCTACTTTTTTCACTCATAACTACTGTTCTCATAACAGTTACAAAGGCTCTCAACCTTCAGTTGAAGGGGATAAATAAGGAGGTTGCAGCAGAGCTTAAACAATCTGAAAGATTGTTCTCTTAAGGGCCTGTCTCCTGGTTGAATTTCTTACTCTTAATAAACCGTTGACTATCTATTCTCCTGAAGTGGATTTACGGAAGCAGCCTGAAAGTGAACACGTTCTCTCTTGGGATCAACAAGTTCAGCTTCCGGAGAATGCTAAAGAGATACACAATCAATAGAAACATTTTATATACAAGTATATACATTTAATAGGGTTCTTACAGAGGAAAATAACTGTGGTCTTGAGAAAGAAGTGAGAAAGGTAATGGCTGCTCAGACTGGAAACTTAGAACAGTCCTAGATGGTTCCCTAAAAAGAACAGTTGTGAATGTTTGGAATATATTTTCAAGATTTGCTGGTCTGTGCCCGTAGTAAAGATTGATTGACATTTCCAAAATTTTAATATATCCTACAACAACAACATAGTATTCTTGAATCCCTGCAGTGTCTGTTTCTTGACTCAGCCTGTCTTGAAGGGCCGATTTTCCTTCTTTTTCTCCCTGCAGCTTCTGATGTTATCTGTTATCATTGCTTGTCTTCTCTCTTGCCTGACTGCTATGTCCCTTATATCCCATTTTCAAAGGTATAGCATTCTACTATCTTTGTGCATCAAGAATACCTGTCAACCACTATGTAGACTGGACTAAGAAATAAATTCTGAAGACTAAATCTCCTTTTTATGAGATTAACTATAATAATAGAATTTTGCAAGTCTGATTGTGTTGTATCTTCTCCCCTTTATATTGTGGTGAATTAGGGAGTTTTCTCCCTAAGTCACTTCTGAGTATTATCTGTCTGTTGTGGTCTTAAAAAGTGTTTAATCTCTCGTGGCCCTGGAGATGCATGTTGCATATCTTCATTAAGGTAATCTTTCTCTATCACGTCATGTTTATTTCTTAGCATTAAAGGGTTTAGTTGGGACCATCCCACATGACTTTCAATTTAAAATCATCATTATCAAACTCTCCATATTTTGGCTAAGCACACTTTTACAGGTTTTATAGTATGTAACAAATCTTGTGCTAGCTGTCCATCAGCAACATAACTCAGAATTATGACTTATGGACATAATTCTAATGGTCTAAGAAAACAAATCTTTTCAGTTGCCACCATTTGAACAATTATTCACCTGCACTATTCTTTTTTCTTTGGACTGGAAAATGGATGAAAATACCATATGAATCTCTCAGTCTTCAGATTCCTTCCTAGAGCTTCAAAGAAGCTTATATGGTTGTATTTATTTTTTGTAATATCATTCATTATCACATGGATAAGTTGAAATAATAATTATAAATGGACTTGGTGAAATTTAGGAGTTCTGTCACATCCTGACCTTTTCTCTTGATAGGCAGCACATTTCATTGGCTGACTTTTCTTCTTGATACCTTCTAGGATTCAGTTGTATCTTCTGTAGCTTTCAATGATCTATTTTCATATTTTCTGCATACTTTCTTGTTCCGATGATGGTTGAAAGGCTAAATCAAAAGCCTGAAATCTGTTTCTCAATTCCAGTGATGCAGAATATCTCCTATATTACATGCATATGATGGGCTCTCTCCTGCATCTGATATTCTTTCTTATGAACACTTGTTTTCTACTGCAAGTACTATTGTAGCAGCTTCTAGATTTGATCGAATGCATTTTTGTCTTCTCTTTTCAGCCTAAATGAGTTCTTTTACTGGTCCAACTGTTTGACTATTTTTTTTTCAAAAATTACATTTGCTATCTATAAAAACCAAGATGTTCTCAAGCAGGAATGTAAATAAGCCACAAGCATTTCAGATAACAAATGAAGATACTTATCAATCTTCTCTTTTGTTCCTTAAGGTATTATGCATGAAAGATTTATATATCATCTTGTGTTCGTTTTAGGCTCAGGTTGATAATATATGTGTTCTTAATCTAGAAGGAACATTGATTAAGGATTCTTCCTTAAGTTCTCCTGTCAAAAACTACTGGCAGACTTTATTATCATTTCCTATTCACTTATTTAGTTTACTTGAGATAAAAGAAATCAAGGACATATATTAGGTATGTATCCAATTGTATATCTAAATACAGCTGCTATCTATCCATGCTGGTTGCTTTGATTGAAATTCACCACAGGGAGCCATATGTGGATGTGGAGTTATTTTAGAAATTATGTTACTGTATTCTATGATCCTTTGAAAGAGCATTCTTCATAGCATTTAAATGAAGGCAAGCTAGAGGCTACTCTTCAAGATAAGTTTCTCCAAGTCCCTTGCCACAAGCATTTAAAAAGGGAATCTTTGCATTTAAAAAGGGAATCTCTTGGACTATATAAGAATATGGAAACGAAAATGAAAGAATAGGAGAGAAGAGAAGCATGAAATATATTGTTCTCATATGGCATATACTAATTTTAGATATGCTGGTGTGAAACATTTTTCTGTTCCTCAGAAGCAATAAAAACTGCTGTAAGATACCCAGGTTTCTATAAATGGGAGCATATGAAAGAAGCTGTTTAATTAACATGGCCCTGGTTCCAGAAATTATTTTACATAGTTTTTGTTTATCAGACTTTTTGTTTATTGATTAACCAAATCAATACAGCCATCTATCTCACAAATTTATGTTCCATATATCCTTGTCATATATGGCTTGTGTGTTTTATCATGCTTTCACAACTAGGAAAAAACAGAACTTCAGACAAACTGATTATGAGCCAACAGTGAGATCTGGCTACAAAGAATGGAATTTCAGGTTTGGGTGCATCAACAATGTAATTTCTAAGTAATAGAAATCCATCATTCCATTCTGTGCAGATACTTCTATTCCTTAGCTCAAGTACCATGTCCAATTTTGGGACTGACTCGTTAAGAAGAATTCTGAGAAACTGGAATACATTCAAGAAGGGCAATAAAGGAGACCAAAATCTAGGCTATATGAAAAAAGACTGAAAGATAGTAACAACAAACAAAGATGATTGTAACAACAACTTGACTATTGAATCAGTTCCAAATAGATGCTAGGTTCTCTTTCACTGGATGCATTGAAGTGATTGCTAGACAATTATCGAACAGGGATGCTTTAGTTCGGATTCCTGTCCTGAGCAAAGAGTTGGATTTGGTAGTCAAAATTGCCCTGTTTTATTTATGAAATTTATTTGCTCCCATTTTGTATCCAACGATTCTGTCCAAATTGCCATATTGACCCTATGATTCTTTTTATTAGTCTTTTAAAAATTATATAATTGATGTTAGAAGCTATACCTGGTATAAAAAGCAATGCTTATTGGAGCAAGATCATTGAATTTCTGAATCCTTGCAAAACTAACACATCGATCTTTAGGAATCTATTGTAATAAGACTTAATTGGCATTATGGAGTTCTGCTTCTTTTTCTTAGGATCATGCTTTACTTTTCCATCGAGATGAAAAGCCTCAAACTAGGTTTTTGCTTTTGTTCAAAAGTTTCTGTGGGTAATGTTCAGATTGGTTTGCATCTAGCACACTTACCAATCAGTGTAGCTAGTAAAATATAGATTAATTTTATTAATTTATTTATTCTTATCCATATGTCAATTTGATGGGTTCATATCAGAATCTCTCCCAGAATTCCTCTTGGCCTTCTAATCTTGGCCTAAATCCTGCTTCAGACTAGGACTTGGTAATTCTGATGCAACTTTCTATCTTCCATGGGATGCCTTATTGATATATACTGCTCAATTCTAGAGTAAACTTTCACAATCTGTGCAAACAGTTACAAGGTACAAAAATGAAGGTTTCAATAAACACTTTTTCTGCCTGTGTAGTTGGAGGCCTTACACTTAGAGTATTTCAGTCATTCTTTGGAGGATAGAACAAACTCTCAAAAGATTAAATTAAATAAAATTTTGTTATAAAAAAGAGAAGGAGATATACTCCACACACTTTTTTAAGCTGAAAAATGCATAAATCCAATGTTGCAAAAGTTAATTTGTTTTTATCAGAGCCAATGAGCAGAAAAAGCACAACAAAATGCAAAAGAAGATGTGAACAAAATCCTCTAGGCAGACTATAAGATGTTATAAATGAACATCGAACATTCCTTTGAAACAGGAAATTAATATGCAGAATATCAGAATATTATAATTAAAATTAATATATCTCTAATCAGACTGAAGGTTGGAATGTAACAATGTGTACATCCAAATTTTCTGATCTGTACATGAAGTAGCTATGACTTAGCAAACTTCAGAATGAAAAGAAAGGAAAAAAAGTCAAATGCTATATCCTAGCAAGAGTTTCACCTAATTTTACAGAAAATAACAATTTCACAAAAGTTCTATTGTTTCATGTCCTTGGACTTCCTCTAGCTGGCTGAGGAATTCTGGGAGTTGAAGTCCACAAGTCATAAAAGGGCCACGTTTGAAGACCCATGCTCTAGCTGTTTGGAGAAACATCATTTTAATGAGACACTCCTGAGGACACATTGACTCTCCTTACCACTCACATCCAGTTTCTTTTTGAGGTTCAACTATTTTGTTATTATTATTATTTTTAAAAAAGCAGAATAAATGCTTTTTATCTCTAGCTGAAAGAGAGACTTGTTTTCCATACTTCTATTCAAGAGCCATGCTCCACTCATAGATGCAACCTGACTGTCTGTTATTAGGATATCTGACAATGAATGTGAGACTTTGAACCCACACATTCATAATGCATGCAGTACCTGAAAGATAAAAGCTTATCATCCTATAACCAAGCCACAAGAGCTACTCTCAATTTCAGGGAGTAATTAAAACAACTACTACTTAATAATAAAATATTAATAACATATTTATATTTTACATTTAATATTAATACATTAAAATAATAGCATTTAGTAATAGTAGTCCTAGTTGTAAATAATAAAACAGCACCAAATGTCTTGATTTTCAATTGAAAACTACCTCTAAAATTATTCGGGTTAGATCCATTTTAAAACATTATGAAATTAGCTTGAATCTTCTATGTGCAGTTTCCCTGACTCCATTAACTGCTATAATCATTTCATTTATCAGAATACCCTGATTCTTAGCATAGATTTGAGATGGGACAGAATAGGATAGAAAATTCAGTATCTCTTTTCCTCTTTTCCCATTTTTTAAAAAAATTGATTCAAACCTGCGAACATAGGATAATTTTCACTTGATATATAAATGACATCAAACTTGATAACAAGGATACCAATAAAAAATGAAACCTCATGGCCAAGTTCAATGGGCATGATTGATTAGGTAGAATTGGGCAGGGGCTTCATTTCCAAATATTACATCAACTTCCAGAACTCCTCATCTGGTTTAAATCCACCCATCTTGAGATTGCTGAAAATGAGAAGCTCCAAGATAGCCAGTTTTTTGTTTATAGAATTATGTTTTCCACATAGGTTGCCTTGCATATTTTAAGTTTCTATGCTTCCTTCAGATGCAAGAAACTTACTATACCTTTACTGAGACTGAACTTTGATTTCTCAGCTGTCCAGTAATTTTTAAAAAGTGGAATAGAGGTGTCATGTCATTTTTGCCTTTTAGTCAGGTAGAAAAGTCTCTGACTATGTGACTGAAATATTCTTATCTCTGATGGCCACCATCTCCCACTGGAGTTGGTTTCTTAATAATGATTTTTTTCCTGTACTAAATCATAATTAGTTGCATTTCATTTACTGCCTGTGCTTCTTTTGATTTTCCTAACTTATTTATTTGTAAGTTTTATGGGAAGAAAAATCTGTAGCTCAGCCAGATAGTGTTTATTTGGAATAGACTCAGAATGAATAATCTCTAAGCACTGAAGTATTAAACTATAGAGGGAGAAGCATAATTGTAACACTTCTTTTATTTCCCAGAGGAAACAAAAAACTTGAAGATGAATTCATTTTTTAAACTTTTTATGAGGAACATTTCAAGCATTAAACATTATATTGGTACAGCTAAATTGAGTTAAATCCCACCAAACCACAGCAAAGCTTNGCTTCTGTTTTGAAATACCTTCTGTCTCGGTTATTTTTTTTCCAGACAGTGTATAATTTTTATATCTTTGCTTCTTTAGTTTATCTTCCTCTTAAATTAAAGAGTACAATAGTTGTTCTGTACTTTCTTCATGCAGCAGTCTGAGCTTTATTTTGAAACAGAAGAACAATGGCATACTTGGGAATAAATCCAACTGAAATCTATTTAACTTACTTTTTGTGTATTCCAAATCACTTTGACTTCCATCAAATTGCTTCCATCAAATTAAATTGTTTTGTTGCTGTCATGTAATGATTTACATTTCTAATAAGCTTTCTTTGTAGATTTCTTGCTACCACCATCACAGGCAATATAAGATCTGATCAGCAGACATCACATCAATTTGATCACGTAAGTTATATATGTTAAAAAGTAGCAATAGCACTTATATACTGTTTCACAGTGCTTTACAGCCTCTCTAAGCAGTTTACAGAGTCAGCTTATTGCCCCCAACTATCTGGGTCTTCATTTTTCTGACCTCAGAAGGCTGGAAGGCTGAGTCAACCTTGAGCTGATGAGAATCAAACTGCCAAACTGCAGTCAATTGGCAGTCAGCAGAATTAGCCTGCAATACTGCATTCTAACCACTGTTCCACCACTGTAGTTTTATCATCTGACATTCATCTTTTCATAGCAGTCTCAATGAATTTCAGAAATTGGCGCCTAATTTTACCAAAGCAGCAGACAAAGACTATCATCCTTGGAAATGTATATAAACCATGATTAATTCTTCTGCATCTAAATGTTTTCCTTTATTTATTTATCCATGCACCAAATCCTATAGGAACACAGAAAATATTACCTTCTTCATTTTTTTTGTTTTCCAGTTGAAATGATTTGAGCTACACCCTCCATGGTCAGATATAATAAAAAGAATTGTATCTCAAATAGGTTGAGACCTAAATTTAGGGATAACTCTAAACTTAAATATTAGTTATGATCTTTGTTTGGCCTAGATGGCTTAGCAGCCTCTGAAATTCCAGAATTTTTGAGGTATTAGAGAAGGTAGCAATTAAGGTAACAATTCAGTATTATTATTTTTAAATAAAGTTAGATATTATGCAAGAAATATAAAACAAAAATTTATAATGTACTATATTGCAAAATTAGCTTTCAAGAAATATCAAGTAAATTTTATATCATTTAAAACTCCTTCAACAAAGATTTATTTTGGTAGGTATTTTAGACTTCTCATTCTTTTTTCAAAATATTGGTTTTTGATGCTATAAATAAATGTAAAGGAACATTAGTACAGATGACTTGTACATATTCACTGATACTTTATTTTTTTACTTATTCAACGTTTATAGTAGCCCATCTCAACAAGTGGCTGGGAAGTGAACTATCATAAAACAACACAAATTTCCATCATAATGCAAAAACCAAAATGCATGCAACAGCCAAGGACAATGTTATAATCCATGGTTTTTAGCACAACCAGGAGATGGAACCCATTTCAATTCTGGCCCTCAGACCAAGGCATATACCCAGCTTTTTAGGGTCTTATAAAAGATCAGCAGGGTTGGGAATATTGTAATCTGCAGGCGGAGGATGTTCAAAAGTTGGTTATTACAGCAGTTCTTTTTGGCTAGATATAATATCATGATGAGCCAAGAAAATTAAAATTTAAAGGTGTTAAATTACATTTCTTTTTTCCTAAAATACTTTTATTAAGAATTGTAAAGAAGTCAGTACAAATTGCAAAAAATACAAAGATACAAAAAAAAGAAAAAAATACGGATGTGAAAAAGGAAAAGAAAGAAGAAAAAGAAAGAAGACAAAAATAAATAACTTTGTCCTTTATCCCAGCAGATAAAAACAATTTTAACAGTTTATCACTGTCACTAAATAAAATATAATCTCTCTCGTCTCTATAGCTCATCTTTTAGGTAAGGAAAACAAAATATTATGTTAATCAATCTTTATCAGCAAAAGTCCAGTAAGGGCAACCAGATATAACTATTTTCTTCATAATGTCTCTTCTTCCAATAGCTCATCTCATGGATAAGGAAAACAAAATCCAAATACTCTATCAATATTTTTTTTAGTAAAAGTTCAGTACTGTAAAGGCAACCGGATATAACTATATAAAAGCCAAGCTTTCCTGACTTTTTAAAGATATTCTTTAACCCCTTCAAAAAAAGTCCCATAGGTAATTCCTTCAGAACTTTAGCATATTTCTCTTGTATGCATAAGTAAAATGTATCCTTTTGTTTGTTACTTCTAAAAAAGTATTTTCAAATCTTAGCAGAGCTCTTTTATATATACAGAGAAAAAAAAATCCAAGTCAGTTTCTTGATTCAATGTCTGTTCATCTCCTGTTCATCATCCATCAAATCCATTTGCATTTCATTTGAGACTTCCCTCATATTTATTTTATAAATATCCATTGCAGCTTGTTCTTTTGTATAACTTCATAAGAACATACTCTGTTAATTTTATCAAGTATCTGATCTATTTGGTCCAACAGTTTAGCTGAAAGACATTCGGAATTTTATACTAAGAATTTCTGCTCCATTTCCATTATTCTCTGGCTCTCATGTCCAGTCTTCAAGATCTCCTCCTCATAAAAACAAAAAACTAAAAAACAAACAAACTAGGTTCTATTTTGCAAATGAAGGTAAACATACATGTTCCAGGATAATGTTGCAGGATCCAATATGAGTAGGTCACCAGCACCAAAGATATATTATTCCAAGCTTTTGGGCTCATGTTGAAGGCCATCATCAGGGAAATTCTCTCTCTTTCCAGAATATGTGCACTGGGATGTTCTAAGCTTTCCTGGTTGTATGTAGCTTTTAGTTGTTAATTAGGTTTTGATGGCTGGCTATTAAGTCTTTAATTGTTATTTGCTTGTGCTGCTGTGCCCTTGGCTCCCAAGTTCCTGATAGGCTGTAGGTTAATCAGGTTCTATTTCCCATGAGAAAGTATCTTCTAAATAATTCAAAAATAAAATTCCAAATCCCTTTGGTCCTTTAATTCATTATTAACTTTTGACAATTCATATACCAAGCATCCTTTTACTGCATAGCTCAGAAAACCTTATATTTTAAAACTTTCAAAATCAAATTTATACTACCATCTTTTAAAGAGAGGAAAATTCACGATGAATACCATAGAGCAGGGATGGCGAACCTTTTAGAGACCGAGTGCCCAAATTGCAACCCAAAACCCACTTATTTATTGCCGGGTGCCAGGTGGGCGTGGCCCACTGGGTGGGCGTGGCTGTGGTGGTCATGGCAGATTGGGCGGGTGTGGCCAAGGTGGGCGTGATCACCTCGATGTTGCTCGTGGGGAGGGACGCCTGTGGGGGCCAAGCAGGGTTGGGGGAGATCCAGGGGGTCTCTGGCAGGTGGGGCGGTGGGCAGGAGGCTCGTCCTGCGGGGTGAGGCGAGGCAAGGTGAGGCAGGGCGGGGGTGCCATTGTCCCAGGGCAAGGTGTGGCAGGGGCAGGGGCGGCGGCTGCCTGACACCATCAACCTCTGCACACAGAAGCCTGAGAGCACATGGGTGCTTGGATGCATCTGGCCATGTGGGACCTGGGCGAGTTAGTGGGTGGCTGGTTGAAGAGGGACAGTTGCCATCTCCAGGGTATGGCCTGTGTGCCCACAGAGAGGGCTCTGAGTGCCACTTCTGGCACGCGTGCCATAGGTTCGCCACCACTGCCATAGAGCAAAGGTTCCCAATCTTTGGGGCACCAGGGACTGGTTCTGTGGAGAAAGATTTTTCCACGGACTAGAGAGGGCATGTTTTCGTGTGCTATCTGCATCCCGCAGATCGGCTTTGCTTGTTTGCGTGGCCCAGTTGCTGGCATGCCATGGCCCGATGCTGGGGGATTGGGGACTCCTGCCATAGAACTTTGCCAGTCCAAAAAGATTTCTCCAACATGCAAATAATAAAAAGTATAATAATAAAAAGAGAGATTATGACATAAGGCTTGGTTGACGGAAATATCCATAATGGTTGCTTTACATGTTAGAACTTGATGTAAATCCAGAATTTCAGCCAGGAACTATAAAAATTTCTAACACCATTTTCTTGAGCACAGGTTCTCCTCAGGGCTGCATCCTAAGTCTGCTGCTGTTCACCCTGTTGACCCATGACTGTAGTGTAAAGTTTGCAGATGGTACAACAGTAGTGGGCCTTATTCATGATGACAATGAGGATGCTTACAGCAAGAAGGTTGAGGGTTTGGTGAAATGGTATAAGGAAAACAGCCTAGTTTTAAATACTGGAAAAACCAAAGAGATCTTTGTCAGTTTCAGAAAAGGCAGGCACAGCCACACTTCTTTGTACATTAATGATTCACCTGTGGAGATGGTTACCAGCATCAAATTCCTGGGTGTGCAGTTAACACGTAGGCTGGATTGGTCACTCATCAGCAAGATATTGGTGAAGCCAGCACAGCAGCGCCTGCATTTTCTGCATCGCATGAGAAAAGCACATCTTCCTTCCTCTATCCTTACCACTTTCTACAGGAGGATGATCAAGAGCATCCTGTCATACAGCATCACAGTCTGGTTTGGAAGCATCACTGCTTCAGACAGGAAGGCGAAGCAGAGAATGGTGAGGATGGCTGAAAAAATCATTGACAGTTCTCTCCCTTCCATCCAGGACATAGCACAGAAGCGTTGCTTGAGCAGGGTCCGCAAGATTGTCTGGGACACTACACATCCTCTTCATGACCTATTTTCCTTGTTACCTTCTGGGACAAGGCTTCATGGTATCCGAAGCAGAACATCCAGATTCAGTCACAGCTTTGTTCCACACAGTATTAACCTTGTGAACTCTAAAGCTTCCTCCTTCCATTATGTATTCAAGATGGACAGTGAATAATATTTATATGTTACTTATATGTAAGGGTGTAGTCTATACATATGTTGTATATAGTATGTTTTAAATGTGTTATGCATATGTACACTTTGAGAGATTGTGCTCACAGGAAAGAAATGACAATAAAGGTTATCTATCTGTCTGTCCGTCCATCCATCCATCCATCCATCCATCCATCCATCCATCCATCCATCCATCCATCTATCTATCTATCTATCTATCTATCTATCTATCTATCTATCTATCTATCTATCTATCTACCTATCTATCTAAAATGACAATTTCTACCATCTGCTCATGAGAAGTGGCTCTCTGGAGTCACATGGATGATCTCATTGATCTTTTCTTTGTTCCAGAGAGATTTTGCAACTTGGATCAAGCATCCAGCTACAATTCTACAATTCAAGCTGTGGTGCTAGCTAACAGAAGCCAGCAAGGAAACTGCTTGCCATGCCACATTGAGGAAGTAACATACATTACATTTCAAAAGTTTGGAATTTATCTTTTGAAGGACTTTGGATATATTGACCATGGACATATGTACCATTGTTCCATATGGTTAAACAGTCATGGTTGTGTTACCAGGCCTTGGTCTTCCAGGAAATTGGAGACATGATTGGACAGCTCCATTGTTGAGGTCTCTGTTCTCATCTTCTTTCTGCTCAGGGTCTATATATTTGTTTTTATAATAATTTTTTAATGTGAATTTTTATATTTCAAATTTGTTGTTTTATTTGAATGTTGTAAATTGCCCATAGATGTTTTGGGTGAGATGGGCTGCTATACAAATCTGATTAATTAATAAATGAACTCATTAATTTCACTCATTTTCTTTCTTATGATTCTTAGAGCTTTTTATTTGTTTCTCTATTTTTTGTTTCTATAATTTTTATATTGCTTTTTTTAGATAATAGTTTTTCAATAATTGTTATGCTTCTTTTAAACGTTTATACTGTTATTTTATTTATTAACTTGTCTTGTTCTTTGTGTTAATCTTGCCATATTACAGGGTCCATGGCATTTATTTATTTGTATCTTGCCCTTCTTATTTTATAAATAATTCAAGGCAGTAAACATATCTAACATACCTACCTCCTACTGTTTTTCCCATAACAACAACCCTGTGAGGTGAATTGGGCTGAGAAAGAGTGACTAGCCCAAAGTTACCCACCTGATTTTCATGCCTAAGGCAGAACTTGAACTCATGGTCTCCTGCTTGCTAGCCTGATGCTTTAATGACTAGGCCAAACTGGTTCATTTGTATTGTTGCTTAAACTGTTAAATGCACTAAAATTATGTTTTTTAAATACTTTATTTAATTATAGGTGAGTGGCCTAGTGGCCTAGTGGTAAAGCCACTTGCCTCCCACTTGGTAGGTTGAGAGTTCAATCCTAAGTAATGGCAGGTGCTTTTCTCCTCGGTCGCAAAGAAAAAACATCTATGATGAAAGCATGATGTGAGGAAGGACCAGTAAACACTCAGCTCCATTCAATCGCTCCAATCTACATGATTAAAGGGATTACAGGCGCATAAAAGGGAGGGTTTTTTCTTTAATTGTATGCAATTAATAGACTAATCTGGGGATGACAGAAGATTTCAAATTAGTAATAATTTTGCAGAAGCTTTCTCTACTCTTATTGCGTAATAAACAAGTTGTTGCAGTTAGAATCCCAAAAGCCTTTGTTTCTAGAAAGGGTTAAGACTTGCCATTGGGAGGACTTCCAGTTTTGCGCCGTAGTGCACGGCTGAGGGGTTGTGGAGCTCCGCACCCCACGGCTGGTTTCACCCTGCCAGGGGACCCTAAATGGGTCTAAAGTCGCCCCAGAGAGGCGACAAAGAAGGAGGCCCCCTGTGGATCATGGAAAGATGGAAGTTGATCTGTTTGATCCAGGGGAAGCCCTCAAATCTGACAGGAGAAAGGCTAGCTAGCTGCACACCAGTGACTAACCCAAGCTACCAGCAGCCAAAGTCCAAAAGCACTAACTAGAACAACCGTGAACAGCGTGCTTGGACCTGGGTGAGAATATCAATCTTCTCTCTTTTATCTTGTAACTGATTTCCTGGAAAAGATCCCCAATAAGCAAAAAATCCTCTGAAAGTGAGAAGGGAGGGACCACATCCCACCCTTCCATAGACAGAAGCGGCGACTTAATTTTTATGGGAGACAGAAATATATTGAAATGAACTTAATAATACTACTGCAGTCTGGATAAATCTGAAAATCATGAAAACTGTTAAGACTTTACATCTGAAAGAGTATTGATGAAATAAGAAAATAACTTTTTGCTTTAAAAGCTGCAAAATGAATAGCTACTGACATCTAGTGGAGGATTAAAGCATAGAACAACAGCTGCATTGACTCAGAAATTGGCAAGATGCCCAGAAATAAAGATCAACTTGTTCCTTTGAACCTCAGTGACATCTCGCCAAATAGAAAAAAGCTGGGAACAGAAAAAAGAAAACATACTGGGCTACCTACTACAGAGTGAGAAATATATTTGTTTTAAAAACTGCTGACCTTATGGGATTATAAATACTTAGTGAGTTGTGATTTCTAAGCTCAAGAATTGTTTGCAGAGAAAGAAAAACCTTGATTTTTGGCTAACCTTCTAGGGGGGAATTTACTGGAAAGCTCCTAGGTGGTTAAACATTCTGGACTCTAAATCTGACTGGCTGATAATTGTAAGAACCCTGAATAGAAGAACTATTATAAAATACTGCTTTTAACGAGAATTGGAAACACATTGAATTATAAAAACCATATATAAAGATAAGAACTCTATAAGATTTGGTTGTTTGGACTTTAAGATTGGCTGGTTTGACAAGGCTAATTACAGAGACTATGGTACTGGTGAAAGACTATCTGGAGGGAGGAGACAAAATGGATGTTACATACTTATCAAAAAGTGGCAGGAAACCACACGTAATATAACATTCTGAAGGCCCTAGGCTGGAACATCAGAGATCAGCAGGAGCAATACTTCAAGACAAGGCAAATATTTTCCAGGAGGAAATGTATGCAATGCTGTGACAGATTTAAATGACAATGGTTTCAAATCATGATAAGATTAAAAACAACTTTGACAACATAAATGAACACACCTTTAACTTAAACCTACAATTAAAAAACTCTCAGAAAACAATGACAAAGAATGAACAAACAAACCAGATAACAGAATACAAACTAGAGGACAGGGACCCAAAGAGGGAAGCTATAAATGAAGAGAACTACATTGTAATAAAAACAAAAGAAAATTTGCAAGATTTTCCCACAACAATGGAAATGGAAAAGATATCTTATTTTTCAGAACTTCAAAATAAACTTGAAGATAGGAAAGAAGATCTAACAAAATGGATTATAGAGCAGCCAGGAGAGTTTGGGAGACAAAAAATGCATATTCTACTTAACTTGTCTTTCCTATTCCCAACAACATTCACAAAAATACAGAAAGAATCCCCTGGCAATCTGAACACACTGACTAGGAAAACTACTTCGCAAAATAAGAAGGCTAGAGTTAGATTCAAGAGATTTGATTCAACCTACCAGATGGAGTACTATTTGATTAAACACTTGTTTGAATATGGTTAAAATAATATATAAATCATGGATATAAAGGGGCCCTACAGAAAGAGGGATAAGATATAAAAGTAATATAGTATTCTTTATAATATATGAAATATAAAAATATTGAGATGGTGCATGTGAATGAAAAGTTTGGATATTTAAAGGTAATTAACATTGAGAAAATTATGACTGATAAGAATGGTTTGAATATAGAGGGGAAAATAAACTTAAATAAGAATTTTGAAAACAGGATATATAGTAACTTAATAAGATGACTTTTATGAATATAATTTAAAATAAGCGGATCAGAAAAGATGTTATATGCTGATGTTACTGTTATTTGTACAAACATAAGAAAATATATATATATAAAGACTTGACATTGGTATTTTTGGTATCTGAAGTGCTTAGCCACCTTGATTTTCTGGGATAAATTTATCTCTTCTTGGGAAAAATAAATTGAAGAAAGTATACGATGTTTCTGTTTTAAAATCCTAATTCCTTATCACCCCTCCCTTATATAAAGAGAGCTTAGAATGAAGTCAGGTAGGCCATCAACCATAAAAAATGGTTTTTGTTTATCCCCCATTTAGATAGGAAATGAATAAGAGACCCTTTAACCCCAACCCCACAAACAATTTGACAAATATTATAGGCACTGGAGATCTTTCTCTCTTGTTGTTGTTAGTTGCGAAGTCATGTCTGACCCATCGCGACCCCATGGACAACATTCCTCCAGGCCTTCCTGTCCTCTACCATCTTCTGGAATCCATTTACGCTCACGCCAACTGCTTCAATGACTCCATCTAGCCACCCCATTCTCTGTCGTCCCCATCTTCTATTGCCCCCAATCTTTCCCAGCATTAGGCTCTTCTCCAGTGAGTCCTTCCTTCTCATTAGGTAGCCAAAGTACTTGAGTTTCAACTTCAGGATCTGGCCTTCTAAAGAGAAGTCAGGGTTGATCTCCTCTAGGACTGACTGGTTTGATCACCTTGCAGTCCAGGGGACTCACAGGAGTCTTCTCCAGCACCATAGTTCAAAGGCCTCAATTCTTTTGTGCTCAGCCTTTCTTATGATCCAACTTTCACAGCCATACATTGCAACTGGGAAAACCATGGCCTTGACTATACATACTTTTGTTGGCAGGGTGATGTCTCTGCTTTTTAGTATGCTGTCTAGATTTGCCATAGCTTTCCTCCCCAGGAACAAGCGTCTTTTAATTTCTTGGCTGCATTCCCCATCTGTGGTGATCTTGGAGCCCAGGAAGATAAAATCTGTCACTACCTCCATTTCTTTCCCATCTATTTGCCAGGAATTGAGAGGGCCGGATGCCATGATCTTGGTTTTTTTAATGTTGAGTTTCAAGCCAACTTTTGCACTTTCCTTCTTCACCTGCATCAAGAGTCTCTTTAGTTCCTCTTCATTTTCTGCCATTATTATCTCCCAAAAATATTGAATGTGTCCATGTAGATTAAAGGAAATAGAAACAACAGACCCTGAACAACTTCATTAGCTAGTCTATGCAGGTCTTAAAAATAAAGTATTTTTATTCATCATTTGGTGCTATAACCCAGTAGCTCAGAAAAGGAATATGTGAGATTTTTATTTAGTGATTTTTTCCCTCCCGATAAGTATCAAAGGAGGTCACAATGATTTGTTCAACTACCACGTACACATGAAAATATTTATGGATTCTGAGAAATTCAATTTTGTTTAGTTGATCATATTTACTTTATTTTACATTTCTTTT
Source organism: Protobothrops mucrosquamatus (assembly GCF_001527695.2). NCBI lineage: Eukaryota > Metazoa > Chordata > Lepidosauria > Squamata > Viperidae > Protobothrops > Protobothrops mucrosquamatus. The sequence continues at coordinate 749,609 of NW_015386968.1, forward strand.
ATTTTTCTCTATAATTGATAGAGGGAATGATTTATTGCAGTATACCATAGCTGTATGTTTATATGTTATTCATCTTTGTCAACAAAACAGATTAACCAATAAGACATAATAAAAAGAAAGAAAGGAAAAAGGAACGACATGCTAAGAATCAAAATGTATTTGAAGAGTTGATCCTTCTGAGAGATGGACCAAGCTGATATTTCTCCTATTTATCCTGGAAGTCAGGACTTGGAGTCAAAGAACGAAACTGAACCTTATGTTAACTGGTAGGTGGGATCTGAATGTTCTTCCCAGAATAAGGTAGTAAAGCAGCCTCCTTTCCTCTGCTTTAACCTTAGTCCTTTCTGATAACTAGACTCCTCGGTACAAAAGTGATTCTCCTCTGTTCTTGGAATTGAGATCCCTGCATTTCATCAACATATTTTGATTTTTTTGTTCATTCTTAGGGCCGACTATGTGTAGCAAAATAAATGCAGATTCCTTGGGAAATGAATGCATATAGGAATCCAATAGTGGGGGAAGGGGAACAGAACTAAGCATTTTTTTTAGAGTTGTAATGTTTTTTGAAACTTCAGCAACACTGAATATGAGTTTAGAACTGCATCAATAAGGGAAAAACACACTTCCAAATGCTAGCAGCAAAATAGGCTGAGTGTGAAGAATTGCATTATTAGTGCGCGCGCGCACACACACACAAAATGCCATTTCTTTCTGCTGGATACATGCTACAAGACTTTCTCATAGGGTGACAGTTAAGCGGCTCATTTAGCTTATTGAGCTGGAGCTGATTGCAATAATCATCATGGCTGAGAATTTGGAACCTTGAGGGTCGTCGGTATTACGAGATCCTCCGACGACAACTTTCATATAGTTCGGTTGTGTTGTTTGTAAATAAACAACGTACGATCCTGTCGTACGACACAGAAGTTTTGTCTGATTGTCGGAGATGACACAAAATTTGTAATGGTTTTGGGTCGTCCTGACCCGTCTTTTAGTTGTATCTAAAATTATAACTTACCTTTTATAAAAGTGCTTTATATTAATATACCATTTAAAATATAATAGTTCTCCTTTCCCACTTTCCCCTTCTTAATTGATGAGTAGATCAACTTGCCTTCCTCTGCCGTACATCATTTGTTCATTGTTTATGATTGAGAAACAGGCTTTGTTCGGCCTCAGGAAGTTCTGATACATTAAGTTTCCTACACAAATATGGCAGTTAATCTGAAACGTAACTTTCTCAGGCATGCTATAGCAACATGGGTAGTGATGTATTTTATGCTGTCTTCCCAATTAGTTTATTTCTTTCACCGTATCTCTAAGAGATGAAAGAGCTTTTAGTTTTGTTTCTCCTTGCTGAATTCTCCTTTGAAATTTTAGTACTGCCATGTGAACCAGTGCTAAAGTGCATGCAGCATATAAATTATACGACGCATGCTTACTCGTACTGATGCCTATGGTACTGTAGAAAGTAGGACTGGAATTGTGTTTGGGAGCTACTTTTGGAATTCCCAAAGGCTTCTGGTTGACTGTGTGATAAAAAGAATGCTAAACTAGATTAAACTTTGGTTTGATCCAGCAGAGCTCTTATTTTAGCTGAGAAAATTATGGCATTAACTTTATAATGTAAGAAATAATGGTTTCGTGAAATATCTCCTTAGTATTGTTTCACTGATTTATTTTGTTTATTTTTTAGCACATCTACTTGGGATCAAGTCAAACTGGATACAAAAAGGATTCATTCAGATAAGACATGAATGGGACTATATTGTTAACTACATATTCCCCATGTCAAAATAGAGAAATCTTATTAATACTGTATTTGAACTGACTTTCAAATAAAATATCCTTGAGCTTTTGTGAGATATCTTGTTATAAACGGAAGAGAGAGAGAGAGAGAGAGAGAGAGAGAGAGAGAGAGAGAGAGAGAGAGAGAGAGAGAGAGAGAGAGAGAGAGAGAGAGAGAGAGAGAGAGAGAGTCCCTCACTCACTATGCACTGGGACTGAAATAACAGAAACATTTAAATCAGGTGACATTTTTGTATTGTTTACTGTATTAGGTTAGAAGCACATTCTTTGCTAGGGAATGATCACTGCGTTAATTTAACTGGAATCAGTACAAGTAGTAACAGCAGTTTAGGACCTTAATAAATAATTAATTTTATAGCTTTAAAACAACAAAATCACTGGAGCAATCCAAATGAGCCTAATATGGAGCTATGCATTATCAATACAACTAACTACGCTTGTCCAACTTGAAGAAAGTATCCAGTGACTAAAATGAGATTAAGAAAATATATTTACAAATTTTTCAGCCATTGTTTAACCCTCTCGATTAGCCCTTTTGATTCACCCTCTTGATCAATCTGTTTCTTTGTTCTTATGAGTCCCATCATATCAATGTAATGGAATATCAGCTTCAGTGGTAGATGTGATTTAGGCAACAATGCTTTAGTTTGAAAATGGTTGGAAAACTTTACTTATTTATTTGCTTAGAAAAAATATATATCCATTATTTAATACAACATAGGTGTTGCATTGGGCTTAGATATCAGCACATACTATATAAAAATATTGCAATAATGTACTATAATACCTGGGGAACTCTGTCAAGCTGATTCAACTGTCCTTTGGTAGGCAATGCTGGGGTTTAATTTGCTTTATATCTCTTTCTAAGAATCTGGAAAGAAATGCGGCATGATGCCAAATTGGCTCTGAGATCAAATAAAGTAAACAGTGAAGAACTAAGTAATAAAGAAAGAAAGAAATAACATTTACTGCTGCTGACCCATGGCCCCATTTCTATTAGTATTTCAGACCCAATGCATTCATTACATAATGTTATGGCTTTATTTCAGAGCTCTGATGATAGCTGAAAGAAAATAAATATGGGAATAAGTCTTATGTTACAATTACTTCCTGCGGCACTGTTAGCCTTGAATTTGGGTGATTCTAAGCAAGCAGCAACTTTAGTTGATCTATCTACATTTTCTTTTAAAAAAATCTTATAAGAACCATCCTTGCCATAACGGGAAGCTTCCCAAGCTGGTGCCTTTCAGGTAGAGAATTCGCTGCAATAAATGTTTTATTTTCAACAAATATACCATGTCAAAGAGCTAGCAGTCCAGGAACAGTTTTCTCTTAATGGCTCTAATAATGTGGCCATGATGGATTTTCAGGCAGCAAAATGATTCATCCAACTCACAATTACAGTAACAAGCTTTGGAACATGCTACATCATTCACAGTGATGGAAATGTAACAGCATGTGGTTTTGTTGAAGCATTGCTTCATTCCCTTTGCAGTTGTCCATCCAGCAGAAATACAATGGATTCTCATTTTGTAACCCCAAACATAGTTCTATATGTCTGCTATTAAACTTATCTGTATTTTTTACTTCAGTTAAGACAGTTTTATTCTTCTGTGTTTTAATGGTTAATACCTGTTTCTCTCATGTTGCAACACAGAAGCTGGTTTGCAAAGTTCTTTGACATATTTGAAAAAAATAGACTGCCAAAGTCCCTTATTTTTATTATACAAAAGAAAAGGGAGAAAAAGCATCTTATTTAAGGCAATTTGTTGATTCTTTAGTTCTTACATGGGGGCATGATGACCCAGTGGTTAAAGATGCTGTCTCTCATCATGAAAAGTAATTTGGACCTACTGCTTCCCTTCATCCATTGCAATTAATGCTTATTTCTAATTCTTGTTGAAAAATTTAACATGTGAGATGCAGTTCACATAGACAAACTCACTATTCATTTTTTCTATTACAACTTCCACAGAGAATTTTTCCCAATGGGACATTGAATATTATCTTAAAGATTTTTCTTTACCAACCATTAGCAAGATCACAAATCTTTTTTAGGGCACCCAGGGACTCACTCACCCATTTCGCAGCTGAATGGTGGACAAGAGCAGGCTGAACTCAAGCAGCCATGTTGAACAGCCAGCTAATTCAAAATGTTGGTGATCTTTTTGAACTGTGGATTCTTCAGCTTTCTAATTATGCCCAGTTTCAATCACAAACTTTGCTGAAATTTTCAAGAATCTTGAAACAATAAATCTAGGAACAAAACCTTTTTTCCTTTCTTTCCACATTTGATCCTGTGCAATAAATTTTGTGCCTTCTAAAAATTTCCTATTTGAATTGTTAGTTGCAGTTGCACATTTAGATTTTCCACATTATGAGAATTTTTTTTGTCATCAATGGATTCCAGATACCCAGGGAGGAATAATAATAATAATAATAATAATAATAATAATAATAATAATAATAATAATAATAATAATAATAATAATAATAATAAAGTTGGAAGGGACCTTGGAGGTCATCTAGTCCAAGCCCCTGCTCAGGCAGGAAACACTATACCATTTCGGACAAATGGCTGTCCAGTCTCTTCTTAAAAACTTCCAGTGTTGGAGCATTCAGCGCTTCTGGAGGCAGGTTGTTCCACTGGTTAATTGTTTTAACTGTCAGGAAGTTTCTCCTTAGTTCTAGGTTGCTTCTCTTCTTGATTAGTTTCCATCCATTGCTTCTTGTCTCAAAGTATTACAACTAAGCAGGTGCTTTGGAGAATAGGTTGACTCCCTCTTCTTTGTGGCAGCCCCTGAGATATTGGAACACGGCTATCATGTCCCCCCCTCGTCCTTCTCTTCATTAAAGTAGACATACCCAATTCTAGAAGCCATTCCTTATATGCTTTAGCCTCCAGTCCCCTAATCATCTTTGTTGCTCTTCTCTGTACTCTTTCTAGAGTCTCAACATCTTTTTTACATCGCGGTGACCAAAACTGGATGCAGTATTCCAAGTGTGGCCTTACCAAGGTATTGTAAAGTGGTATTAACAGTTCACGTGATCTTGATTCTATCCATCTGTTAATGCAGCCCAGCACTGTGTTGGCCTTTTTGGCAGCTGCAGCTGCAGCACAATGCTGGCTCATATTTAAATGATTGTTCACTAGGACTCACAGTTACTACTATTGAGCAAGGTACCACCTATACTATACCTGTACATTTGGTTTTTCTTGCCTAAATGTAGAACCTTGCTTTTTTCACCATTGAGATTCATTTTATTAGATAGTGCCCAGTGTTCAAGTCTGTCCAGTTCCTTCTGTATCCTAAGCCTGTCGTCTGGTGTGTTGGCTATTCCTGCTAGCTTGGTGTCATCTGCAAATTTGATGAGTTCCCCATCTATCCCCTTGTCCAAATCATTGATGAAGGTGTTGAAGAGCACTGGGCCCAGAACAGAGCCCTGGGGCACCCCACTACACACTTTCCTCCATTATCTTGTTCAGCCAATTGTTACATTTTTGCAGACTTTATTAAGTTATAATGAGCAACAAAGAATGGTACAGAATCACCTCTGCATCCCTAGTCAATGGTCACTGAGTTGTATTTATTTATTTAATGTTAACCTACCAGCAGATTTCATTTTGACTCCCAGCAGTTTCCATTTCAAAACTGTTCTATTGTGTAAACCTGTAACACAAACAATGTTGCAGAGGCAAATTCTTGCAAATGGCCAAGCTATCAATTGAATTCTCTGTTATTGTTCAGCACCACACCACCTATTCATGGCATTCCTGATTGTATTAGAAGCACTATGCAGATAAGCATTTCCTTTATTCGACCCCCTTTTTTAAAATCATCAAATTAGATGAGTATAATAACTATAGAAAGATTCTTTTTTTCCAGGTTTTTTATTAATTTTACAATATTAAATTTACATATTTGAAAGGTAGCGTGGCGGCTGAGCACAGTAATTCCATTACATTTGAATATCATCAGTACAAATCTCAAAATATTACAACTAATTCCCTCTTTCTCCCATAATATCTACTGTCATGTTCGAATCAATACAGTTCTTATTCTATCAATCAAACAAAAAGTATCTTTCTAATATTCATCAATAATCTTCAGTCTATACATATCTTAATTAATTTGACATTCCACCTTTTAGACAATAACTTAGTAAGTTTTTCTTAACTTTAATTTCCCATTGATATTTAAGTTTAATCTTTATCATTTCCAGATTTTAAATGATCCCAATTTCTAAGTCTCGTATCTCACATTTGGGGGCTAATAATTTTTTTTCTTTTCTTCCTTCTACTTCCTTCCTTTCTTCCTTTTCAGAAAGAGAAAAAAATAAAAAAATAAAAATAAACCACCAACATTTGTACCACAAACCTATATACAAATGTAATTATTAGTATTTATACTTCTAGGTTTTACTTAACCTTTGTCTCAACTCATAACAATATCTTAAATTCAAATCTTAGTTATTTGTAAACATTCAAACTTTTAGCCAATCAGTAACCTGATGGTTAATTTTCCATTAATATTTTAATTTAACATTTAATATTTATTTTTTCCAGATTTTTAATTAGACACAATTCCTTTATCACAATTCCTCATACATTCTAATATTTAAAATACACAACTTGTATATAAATTCTACCATTTATCTTACCAATATAATAAGACAGTATAATATTCTTATTTCAATATATTTCTAGATTTTATGTGACCAAAATTTTCTTTATCTCAAATCGGTACAATATCTTGTGTTCAGAATACATATTCTATCCATTTAAATATATTCTATTTTAGATCTCATGTGTAGATCAAAATCCCAATCTTTTTCAATCTTATTCTAGCTTTTTTTCTCTGCCAGGTCATTTTTCGTATTTTTGCCTTTAAATCATCAAAAAAATCTCCTTGTATTGTTGTGGCTATTGTTTGATGTTGATAAGAGCATCCAGTTGATGTTTTCTTAAGAGGACTAGTTGATTTAGCTGGTAGTCTCTTTGTTTTTCTAGTTCAATGCAGTTGTCCCAAAGTATTTATCTTCTCTTTCATCTGTTTTTCTTTTTTATCTTCAAATTCGTTCTGGTTTATAAGAAAAGTCCTTTCCTTGTTCTCTATTATCAGTTTCTTTTTTCTGTTTTCCATTGTCTGTATTTGTTGAGTATCTAAATCTTCTGTCATAGCATTTAGTTGTTTCGCTTTCTCTATAGAATTCTGTATAGATAATTCTTTGGTTGAAGTCATAGTTTGAGTTTGCATATCCAGACTTATACGTAAAGTTTGGATCATCGCTTTTAACATACAAAGAATTTGTTCCTGTACTTTCTCTGTAGAAGAAATCCATTCCTGTTCTTCTTCCATTATAATATATTAAACTCAAAAAAAGAAACTTACAGTCAGAAAGTCCACCAAATGGGTAGCTGAGCTGAGTTTTTTGCAGATGGTGTTTCAAGGTTGCTTCATATCTTATCTATTTCAAAGCTGTTGACAAGTCTCTTGAAGAATAGCAGGTTATGTCTCAGAGTTAGTTGGATCTTTTTAGTTTTTTCCCCCTTCTATTTTAAGAGGAAAAAAATCCCAAATCTTCAACAGTAATTAGAGTGAAAATCAGAAAAAAAATATAGAGAGTAGAAAGTTACAAATCTTATAATCCATCAATTTTAGGAATTAGAATTCCAATTAGGATCCCAGTATTTTTCCAACGTTTTAAACTCCCGAGTGATTAATTACCGCTGTTTCTGGAGGGAGGGCTAGAATCCCCCTTCCCTCACCACAGGGGGAAAGTACTTTAGCAGCTTATGCAGGTAATTAAGTAATTAGGATGTAAGAGAGGCAAACCTCACCCAGTCCTGTCCACGCTGTTTTGAAGTTGCCAGATGGTAATGTGACTTCGGGGCTGCATCCTAATTGTCCCATTATCAGTCTCGTGCCCTAACCACAGGATCCCCCTGTCCTGCCAACATAGGGGGGGGCACGTGGAAGCAAGAGAACAGCAACGTACAACTTCAGAGCGTCCACACGCTCCCGGAGGGTTCTGCACAGGAACAACTCCCCTGGTGCGCGTGCGAGGGGGTGTGAGAGCTGGGGGTTAGCTAGCTCTGCCCCCCCCGGTATGGAGGACACTGAGGAGGACGATCATGCGGCCCCGGGGAACGGGGGATGCGAGTGGGTGAGAGAGGGCGCTCCCCTTGTGAGAAGAACGCCACATGAAGAAAGAGAGGACGGGACTATGGGTATGGCGGTGGGGGCGTGCCCCGTAGCGGCAGCCCGTTACCACCAGGATGCTGCTTGTGTGCGTTGGGGCGTGTCCCATGCCACCAGCGACCCCTGGGGATGGCCCGGGGAGAGGTCTGGATGCAGCCGTCACGCACACGCTGATGGAAGAAGGATTGAGCAGTGAGCCTGGGGGTAGGGAGAAGGAGGAGGGGGAGAGAGGGATGAAAGTGACTTGGGGGGTAATAGGATCTGTCGTGGCGGAGACGCTCGGCATGAATGAGATGGCTGAGGAGGTCACTAGAAACGATAGGAGGGTGAAGGAGGTTGGAATGCGCGTGGTTAGGAAGGGACGCACGCACGAGCGAGGAGGCACTCCCCCTACACCGGGAGTGCTACAGGTGAAAGTGAATGGCGAGGGTGCAATGACGAGCATTGGGGCGCAGTCTACACCGCCAGCGATCGCCCCTCGGGATGGTTCGGGGGAAGGTCTGGGTACAACCATCACACGCGCGCCCATGGATGGAGGATTGAACAGTGAGGTTCGGGGTAGGAAGGAGGAGGATAGGGAGAAGGGAGTGGCTTGGGGGGGAATGAGATTCAGTACGGCTGAGACACACGGTGTGAATGAGATGGCAGAGAAGGTCACTGGTAACAAGAGAAAGGGGAGGGAAGTTGGAACACGTAGGGTTAGGAAGAGAGATGGGGGCAATGGGCAACAAGGGGGTGCCCTGGGCATGGAACTGAATCCCCCCCCTAGCATACGAACAAGGAAGGGAAGGAGCAAAGGTGGGGAAGAGGGAGGCAGGAACATGTCAGCTGGCAATACGACAATTAGGAGCCGAATGCAGGAGGATCGGTTGGGCCCAATCACGAGGTCTAGGAGTCGGGTGCAAAAGGCACCACTCCTATAAATAGCCATCCCATCGACTGCTAACCACCCTGATGATGCTGGCAGGAAGCCGGCGAAAGCTAGGTGTTTTAACTTTATTAAAACTTTTATAGTTTTTAAGAACCTCCTGGTGGTCTCACAGTTTGTGGTTCCCGAATATGGATTTACCCAGGAGTCAACTTTCGGTTTTTAGGATTTTGCTTGAGTGGTGAAAGAAGGAGGAAGAAAGGAACCAGCACGCTTCGGACGGGGGGAATAGAAAGGGCTACGCCCACCTGGAGGACGGGAGTGGAGGAAGTTGTTGAAACACTTAAAGGGACCCCCTACACGGGAGTAGGCACCTTGCCTCTAGCACGCAGGAGCAGCTGGGTCTGATGACGCGTAGCAGAAGCCGGATGCAAGCAATTGACACACACACTTTATAAGGGTTTCTCCCAGACTGCTGTTTTAACGCCCTGATGATGTCAGACGGGTTCTGACGAAAGCTTGGCTCAGTAAATTTTTAAACTTTTATACTTTACTTCTCTTGGTGCTCGGTTTTATTCGTTTTATATATATATATATATATATATATATATATA
>NW_015386969.1:0-1042 GCF_001527695.2 Protobothrops mucrosquamatus
TGAGGGACATCCAGGGGGTCTCTGGCAGGTGGGACGGTGGGCAGGAGGCTCGTCCTGCGGGGTGAGGCAGGGGGCAGGGCAGGGGTGCCATTGCCGCAAGGCAAGGCAAGGCAAGGTAGAGACCGGGATGGCTTCTGCCTGACACCATCGGCGCCCACAAACAGCGAGCTCATGGGGGCCAACTATTTCCAGCAGCAGCTACAGCCTTCCAGCCCCTCGACTGGCGCACTCTGAGACTCCGCAGCCCACTGCGAACACCGGGCCAGCCCTCCAGCAGCAGGCAGAGTAGGGGAGGGGGATCTGGTATACCGGTTCCTTACCTCCGCCCAGCTAGTTCTGCGGCCTTATGGCAGCGGCATTAGGTGCGATGCGCTTTGCGGCAAATGGCCGATTTTCGACGCAATGCAGCCATTTGCCGCCTCACGCGTCACATCCAATGCTGTTGCCATGAGGCCATGGAACAAACCGGGCAGAGGTAAGGAACCGGTATACCAGTTTCTTACTGCCGCCCGGCTTGTTCCGCAGCCTCATGGCAGCAGCATTCCACAGGAGGCGGCAAACAGCCGGTTTCGGCGTGGCGCGGCTCTTTGCTGCCTCGCATATTGCGCCCAATGCCGCTGCAATGCGGCTTGGCTGAAAGCGACCATGGAACAAGTGGGGCAGGTTCCTCTCTCACCTGCCCCTTCAGCTACAGCTTTGGTGGCTCAACAACACCTAAAAACCGAACTACACATTCTCACTAACGTACTAACATCCAACGGATTCCAAAGAAATAAGATTACCAACCTAATCCAAAAAGAAACCCCCACTAAAATCCAAGACAGAGAACAAGAAAACGGCAACGCCCTCCTCCCATACATAAAAGGCGCCACAGACAGAATCAGCAAGATCCTCCACAAACACAACATCAAGACAGCATTCTGCACAAACCGAAAAATATCCACCATCCTAAGAAACCCCAAAGACAAAATTGAGTTAGAAAATCAAGGAGTATATGAAATCCCATGCACCGCCTGCCCCACCACATACATCGGACAAACCA
>NW_015386969.1:5039-38725 GCF_001527695.2 Protobothrops mucrosquamatus
CGCCTGCGCTCTTCACACGCCTCCTGCAGGGCATGTTTGGTAAAGTTCCTGCATGCAGGCTGCCGCCAAGCAGAGGGAGTAGCACAGCTAAGGAAAAGGGTAAAAAAAAATGGCGGACGGCGTTGTTTGGCGACCCCTGTGAAATGGTCGTGCGACCCCAAATGGGGTCGCGACCCACAGGTTGAGAACCGCTGGTCTAAACCCATTTTCCTAATGACTCTGGATGGGATTAGTTTTATATATGAGGTTGTATAGTAGAGATTGGAAAAACGAGGAGCTGAATTCTATTTCTTCAGTCCTCTTAGCAGTCGATCAGATGGAGCTCTGTGATGCCACGCCAAAAGTAGGATTTGTCACACTTAGTGAGGTATTGTCTTTTAGTAAATCCCAATTAAATTAATCATGGGTTACTCTGATACTGTAATATGAAAGCATGTCAATCTGTATAAGGTGCACTTAAGTGTTTCTACATATTAATGGGTATATGTGCTGGAATCCTCAGATGTAATTCCAGCCAGACCCTTTAAATATTTAAATCCCCATCACTTAGGACCTCACATGTGCTTGTCAGAAGAAGATTGGAGTCATTTTGGAAAAGATGTACTTGCTAGGCTCTGTGCTCACTTCCATTTTTTTTACTTTGTGCTGCAATGCAGTTGTAAAATGTGCAGCGTTGGTCATTTTGCAATGTGGACTTTTCCTCCTAGCGTTTTTCTCAACCACCCTTTGTTTTGAGGTGACTGGTATAAATTCAGATCAGGTAAAAGGCAGCTGGAAGGTAAAATCACAAAACAGACAAGCCATTTTTGTGATAATAACCTGACTAATAAAATACTGGTTCCTAGCAGGTTCTTTTGCTGCTTTCTTTTCTGTCACATTTGGTGCAGTGCGAACTGCCAAAGTTATAAAACAGCACAAATCTAAAGTCTGCGGCAGTCAGAAATCGGCTCTTGAAATGGCTGAATGCAAGTCAAGATTTCTTTCTTCTTTTATATGATCTTTAATTTTTGAATATGTCTGTAGTGACTTTCTTAATTTTTCCATTGTAACTATAAAGTTATTGACGCTTTTGTTGAATTGCGTGTAAACACAGAGTAGATAAAAAACTATTGTTTTTTTTATTATAATCATCTCCTCTCAGGGAAACACCATTGAATCTGAACACTTGTCTGAACTCACAGAGGAAGAGTATGAAGCTCATTATATAAAGCGGCAGGATCTGAAAGGCTTTATGTGGCTTGATGTCAGATATTTGAATCCTTTCTTTACCAGACGGCTCACCCAAGAGGTAGGTTCAGCCTAAACAAATCCTATAGCAGATTGACTTTCAATCTAATTTGATATCCAAGAATACAGTGACTGCTATTTGTATTAAAATAACCCGACATATGAATAAGCTTCCTGTACTAACATTTTGACTGTCTCTTTATAGAAACCTCATTTAACTGAATAGAGTTCAGGCAACTTCAGCCGTGAGTTGTTCTAAGCATAGTTTGCTGAACAAAATTAGAATCAAATCAGAGTCAGTGTTGCAGATAAACAGAGTAATCATAGCCTGTTGACAAATTTCTGGCATATTTTCCTTCCCTTGAGCTCTTCTTGATTTGTGCTTTTTAATTGATTGGGAGACTTGAGAAGGGAGCAAAACACTAAAAAAAACCCAACAGGAATAACAGAATGCGTATTTCTATTCACATGTCACCTTAAAGTACAGTTGCAATCTAAACCAAAAATAGGCTAAAGGTCACTGCCCTGAAACAATCCTAGACCTCTCCCCCATTCACATTAAATCAAAAACAACCACACTGGTTTAGCACAATGTAAATCCATGCAGATATAACTTTCTTGTTCATGGGAATCAAGAAATTATGGTGAATTATTTCCACCAGAATAGACAGCCATATAACATCTAGGATTGATGTTGAAACACGTAACCATAGTTTTCTGCTACAAAGGCCACTGTGATTATTTATAAATTCTACTTAATGTGGGGTTGTTGTTTTTTGGCATGTGTAAAGAAATGATTGAAACACTCTGTGTGGCCATATAATGCCTTATTACAGGAGATGATAGTGTTTCAGTCTGATTCTGAGTTAGGCATCTTAAGGCCATTGAGATGTATGAAACATTCCAGGGGCCAGTCAGTATTGGGACTAGACTGCATGTTTCATCTGTGCACAGACCTAGACCGCACAGATTTCAATAGAGAGAGCTTGGAATAGGAGACAACAGGTAAAAAAGCATTTGGTTGCACGGAAGCTTGGCAGGTGAATGTGAATGGCAGCAGGGAAGCAAGGCAAGCAGTGACAGAAGAGGTAAAGTGATTGAGTTAGGTATACTAGGTGGATGGGTGTTAGCAGGTGGCAATTTCATGATGGCAAGGAAGGGCAATGGAGAAGGAAGATGTGGGGGAAAAACAGGTTGGCCAAGTTGATCTTGAATTGCTGTAGTGGTACTCATGCTGTACTTGAATTTGAGTGTAGTGGTAGCTCACAAGGTTGGGGGCAGGTCTGAGAAAACTGATGGTGAGACCATATGAAGGGAGGGGAGAGAGGTGCATCAGCCTTGCCTTACTTGTCCATTGTGGATCCCCTTCAGTTGAAATCTGGAATAGTCTAAATGTTTTTCTTCAGCTGCATCTTGACCCACCTGGAAGCAATCTGACCAGATTTCTGAGCCACAACATGTATGTGGTCTGCGTATGGAGCAAACCATGTGCTTTGTTCGTATCCCATTAAGCTACCTTGCAGGGAGTGTACGCAAGTAACATTGCTGTAACAAAAGGACAAAACATTGTTCATGCATTTTAGGAAACCAAGTAAACAGTGTGAAGAGCCACAAACTTCTGAATGATGTATCTTATCACTTGAAATTTCCAAATTTTATTTTTGTCTCTCTCTCTCTCTCTGTGGCTTACTGCTTTCGAAATATATACATGGAGGGAGAAAGACCTGAGATTTTTCAGTGGAACTCTTCATCATCTCTCTATGTTAATGCTATCATAGTACTGTCTTGTAGCATTTTTTTCTTCCTTTAAACCTAGCATATCAGATCTGTTTAATTTCATATGTACTGCAGAATTGAAGTTGTATTGCCTTATACACAGGGAGGTGGAGAAGTGCATTTCTAACTTTCTAATGCACCTTCCCTTTACGTAGGACCTACATCATGGGCGCATACAGATGAAAAGCCTCACCAACAAATGGTATGAGGAGGTACGACAAGGACCTTCTGGATCAGAAGATGATGAGCAGGAGTTGCTGTAGCAGACTGTTGGGTGTGTCTGCACTTCTGCTGACATCTCCAACTTTAATTTTAAGGCAGACAGTCTTATACACACATGCCATGTACAACTTGGTAAGGTTGTTGTCAAGTGACTCCTTTGTCCAGTATGAAGTTGTGTCATGTGCTGGAATGCAAGATCATCTCTAATGCCATTTTTTTTTAGTTTTTTGAAATTATAACACCTGTTCAGGCAGCAATTATCCCAAATACATTGGGATAATTAGAACCATGGGTGGTACTGTCTGTGATTGTCTACTGTAAATGTACAGTTAAAGAAAATTCTGTAGAAGAGCTTTACAAAAGTTTAGCGCACTTTACTTTTGTCAGTACACTGGCCCCATACTGGAAGGACAGTGCTGTAAATTTGTATATCGATGGTGAGCAAGTAAGTGAATATTTAAGGCCTTTCTTTACATTGCTCTTTAACTATTTAACAAACTCAGGGTACAGATTGACAGAAGGCAGAAGCAGCTAATTAGAGCCTCTTGGCCTTTGGGATTTCTAGAAATGTTTGTTCCAATTTTTTATTTCTAAGTTTGAAACAACTTGACACACAGTTTTCCATACCATAACTTCAAATCATTTGGTTCCAGAATAAAGCTTTATTTGAAATCTATCAAGCTTAATTTCCACCCTTCTCATTCTCTTCCTTTGAGAACTGCTCCATAGCACAACTCGGGATGGGTGGCTTGAAGCCAGAGCATAGAAGAGGCAAATAAGCAAGGAGTTTCTTTTTCTGGGAAAACCTTAAGACTGTAAACAATTCAGCTGCTTTTTATTATTCACAGATTAGCCTTTACATACTGTTTAATTTTTTTAGATGCTTGCAGAACCATGTGTGCTATTGCAGAACATCAACTCATATAATAACTGTACCTTTTAAAAAAAATCTGGCTGTGGAATATTACTGGAACTTTGCCATGAATGTAAAACATTGGCTGATGGAATATTATCACATTAAAAGTGAGGGGAACATGTTGCATTTCTTTTTCACCTGAGAAAAATTGAGATATTTTTGTAAACAACCTAAACTCCCATTTGTATTCCAAACTGGTACAGTCTCAGAAAGTTTATGCCACATGATTTTTCCTCATACACAAAACTGTCTCAGAATTCACTGCAGATAGAAAGGAATATGGAGTTGAGACAGTCCCCTATCCTCAGTTGGTTGTAATTGGAGTGGCCTATCAGTCCTATAAAACATAATTAAATATTCCTCATGTAACTAATCCTAACCTTGCTTTTTCTGCCAAGCTGTCATGGCAGACTGATAAAAGCTTAACAAATGTTCTTTTATGAACATGTTCTCAGTAACATTGTGTAATATTGATAGCAGGAATTGATATGCAGGTTCTGAGGTTTTGCTGGTTAAAGAAATACAGGAAAGCAGAAAGTGCCTTTTAAGTTTTACGTGTTTATTCAGCTGAATAGAGACGGACCCCTCTAAAATGAGAGGAGCCCTGAATGACAAGAAATCCTCGTATTTATTCTGTATAATTACATAAGCAACCCATCCAGCAAAGCTGACACACATAAGATAAAGATTGCACCCAGTAAGTCTGGCATACTGTAGATAAGAAGGGAGAAAGCAGAATTAGTTAAACATGTTCTCATTTGAGTGTTACTTAAAGATATCGTATGATCTTGTGTGGGTTAGGACATTGGGTGTTGTCCTTGCTATCCTTTCCTGACCCTGAATCCAGGATTACAAGTGACCAAAGAGAAAGAAGCCATCTACATGTATTCATAATTAATACTGTCCCCTAATTCCTGGTCATCAGAACGATGCAGCAGGTGCACTTCAGATGAATTTTAAAATCTATCTTTAAGCAATCCTTCACTGTGCTGGCAAGAAGATGCAATCACTTTAATTCAAAAGGTGTGAAGAGAAGAAGTAAAAGCGAGTCATTCTGTAGGACCCAAA
This sequence comes from Protobothrops mucrosquamatus, assembly GCF_001527695.2. NCBI lineage: Eukaryota > Metazoa > Chordata > Lepidosauria > Squamata > Viperidae > Protobothrops > Protobothrops mucrosquamatus. Next base: position 10,249 of record NW_015386969.1, read on the forward strand.
GGACAACTTTTCTTACTGCCAGATTCTGCTGGGTATACATGCCAGGGCTGCTCTGAAGCCAGGTGAGTAAGGATGTCTAATCAGAGTAGGGTCATATTGTTATTTCACATTGTGAAACATTAGGCAAGTTTGGCATTAAACTTGAGGCAAATTTGGCATTAAATAAATGTATTAAATAACATTAGACAAGTTTGGCATTAGATTATTTACTTATTTATTATTTCAGTTTATATGATTCCCCATATAAATTCGTGACTCTGGGCATGTAACAATTAAAAACTATAGAAAAACATAAAACGGTATAAAAAACTGCATAAATACAATCAGTAGCTGAGGTTAAAAAAAACACACAAAAAACCCCCTACAACATTACATTAATACAACAACTGCATGGGCTTTACGTTGCATCCAGATCTCCAAGCTTGATGACAAAAATCACATATTTAAAGTGAAAGTAGCCCTGAAGATTGCATATGGCATAGGAATTGGTGCTTTATCATCCAACCGTGGAAGAATGCTTGCTCAGTTACCAGTGTTCAAGCATAGTTCGCCCATCTATTTTTGAGGTTTATGATTTGGACAACTATCTTAAATTACAAAGTCAAAATACACAAAATATTCAATGTGAGGTAAGTAGATTTCTGAATTTCTTAAAAATTACTGGAATATAAATATACTAGAAATGCAGATTACCGTGCCCAACTATTTAAGCTTATGTAGACTTCTAAGGTAGTATTAACACAAAGGAGCCTGCATTCTATTAAAGAAGCTTATTTAGAACTCCTAACTACTCCCCTAGCAAAAGTTTTGGATTAAAGCTCTCATAATCCCCAGTCAGCATAGCGAATAGAGTCTTGAAATATAAGGGTTGGAAGGGAGTTGAACATCATTTGGTCCAACCCCCTGACCACTACTAAGCAGTGAAGGAGAGTCCATTGTCTTCCAAGGCAAGTGGTCCTTTTATTGAACAGTTGTTAATATTAGAAAAATAGTTTCTGATTTCCAGTTGAAATCCTTATAATTTAAATCCATTGTCAAATCTTCTTGAAATGTTCTGATCGTAATCTGCATGGCAGATCATCAGACATCTGAAGACATCTGCCATGTCTTTCCACAATATACTCAACAATTTCAATCATTTCTCATAATTTTTTCCTTCCAAGTCTCTTATCCTCTTGGTTATTCACCTGTGGACACATTCAGGTTTGTTAATATTCATTCTGAGCTGTGGAGTTGGAACTGGGCGTAATATTCTAGGTATGGACTAGAAGGCAGCAGGTTGGAAATTTCATCTTGACTACAACATCAGTACTCCCACTCTTCTCAGTTCATGTGTCCTAGGACGGGTCCCCAACTCCCAGGCTGTGGCCCACTACTGGGCCTTCAGTCTTTTAGAACTGGGCTGTGGAAGTGGTGGACGAGTGCTCTTGCACATGCATTCGCACTCACATGAGTAGTGAGCAAGTGTGCACATGGAATCATCCCCTCTCCCCGCTCTCCCCCACCGGTCTGCAAAGGTTGGGGAACTTTGTTCTAGGATAGCCATGGTTATAAAATAGGTTTGTGAGTTAGTTTCGTGATGAAGATGAAGATAGTGTAATATCCTAGCCAAGCTTTCCCTAAGCAAAAGGTAAAGATTTCCCTGTCAGGCGTGTCTGACTGTAGGGCAGTGGTTCTCAACCTGTGGGATGGGACCCCATTTGGGGTCGATCGACCATTTCATGGGGGTCGCCAAGCAAGGCTGTCTGCCATTTTTTTTGTCCGCCATTTTTCCCCCCTTTTCCGGCGGGTGCCTTACCTCCCTTGGGCTGGGCCAGCTGGTGGTCGGCCTGCTCCGTCTCTGCCGCTTGCCAGCTACGCCTCGGCCGGCACAGGGGGCGGAACCACGCATGCGCGGTGCTCCCAGGCAGGGAAAGTCCTCGACTTACGACTGGTTGGGTAGTCCTTGACTTATGACCGGTTTAGTCCTCGACTTACGACCGGTTGGGGTCGCGGCATTAAAAAGGTTGAGAACCACTGCTGTAGGGCATGGTGCTCATCTCTGTTTCTTGACCGAGGGAGCCAGTGATGTCCAAAGAGAATTTTCATGGTCATATGGCCAGCATGAATATACGCCAAAGGTGCACAGAACGCTGATGCTTTTCCATTGAAGTGGTACCTATTAACCTACTTGCATTTACATGCTTTCAAACTGCTAGGTGGGCAGGAGGTGGGGCAAATAACAGGAGCTCGCTCCGTTACGCAGAGCTTGGTTCTCAAACCCGGGCCCCAATGCGTGTCAACTGTATTGGGCCTTATGGGACAGATAGAAACCATGTCTTTATAGAAAGACAGCCTGTCAAATAGCCAAGGCTTTTTAGATGACAATATTTTGTAGTGTCAGATGAATCAGTAACTTCAAGATGATTGGAATTATCATCAAGGACCATCAAATTATTATTTTTGAAGAGAAAAAAAGGAATGAATAATTGTTTGGCACAAAATCCATGTCAATTGTTTTTACTTTAATTCAAGTGTAAAATCAAATAAAAGTATTTTTCCCCTTGCCTTGCCTACTTTATGGAGTGTAGTCCATGGCACGCCAGTCAGATTAAGCAACATGTTGGGACTGTCTTTGAACTTGGCATTATTACTATGTGCCAGAAAGAATTTTAAACAAAAGTTACTGCTTGGACAATTAACTGCAATCTCTACAATGGATACTGTCTTTAAGTTACTTATCAGCAACAGCAAAAATCACTATCCCCATCAGATCAGATTCCTACGCCTTATCATTTCACATCAAACAGTCTTAGGAAGCGGTATTTTTGGTTAAGAGTATAAGAACATTTCTGAAGTTTATCAGAAGGAGACAAGAAAATTGAACTAATGAGATTTCAGCTTCAGATTTGTCCCTACATGAAGCATTTTGGTAGATCATGATGTCTGCATGCAAATCAGTATTTTGTCATCAGAAATAGAGTCATGGATATTTCAATGTACCTTGCAGAGCACAACATGTTTGCCTTTTTTTCCTCTCCCCGGGAATATATTCTGTCTCTCAAGGCATATAGAATAGGTTTTGTATATGCCCAACACAAAACAAGACAGTGATTTCTTTCCATTTCTTTTGTTAATGTTTTGGTGACCAAAATTGGCTGCAGTATTCTAGGTGTGGTCTTACTAGGGTTTTAAAAAGCAGTAATAGTACGTACTTGTCGTGATCTTGATTCTATGCCTCTGTTTATACAACCCAGGATTTTGATAGCTTTTTTGGTTGCTGCTGCACACTGCTGGCTCATAGACAAGTGATAGTCCACTAGGACTCCAAGGTCCCTCTCACAGTCACTGTTTTTGAGCCAGGTCTCGCCCAGTCTATACTTGTACCTTTGATTTTTCCTGCCTAAATGTAAAACTTTGCTTTTCTCCACATTGAAATTCATTTTGTTGGATAGGGCCCATTGTTCAAGTCTGTCGTGATCTTTTTGGATCCTGTGTTTGTCTTCTGGGGTGTTGGCTACTCCTGCTAGTTTGGTGTCATCTGTGAATTTGATAAGTTCCCCTTCTATTCTCTCATCTAAGTCGTTGATGAAGATATTGAAGAGTACTGGGCCTAAGACAGATATTGTGGTACCCCACTGCTTACTTCTTTCCATGTGGATGTAGTGCCATTGAGGACTGCTCGTTGATCATGTCACATAAGTTTCAGCAATGAAATAAATTCTCTTTTAGGGCCCCATTTATCCTTAGGGCAGAGCCTTTATCATTCTTATGGTAACTATCCCTGGATGAGCAGGAGCTATAGCCAACATATACCAGATAAGGGAGGATTCTCCTCATATGCTGATGTTGTACTTCATTTTTTGAAAAAGCTTCCTCCTTCCCAGGCTTCCCAGACCAATACATTCTGGCTTGTTGATTAAACAAAAATTGGATCTGTTCATGCATTATAGTAAACCTTAAGCCATACTTTACAAACCATGATTAGTAGACTTTACACAAGGCAGTAAGCTAGAATAAAACCCTATTATAATTTATTTCAGGCACATCCTTTTTTAAGAAAGACATAACTGTAAGAAGACACACATCAGATGTCTTTGAATGATTTTGACATGCATTTCTGAATCATCCTGAATTTAAAGTCTAATGTTTGGGAATAATGTTACATCTCGGGTTGTTAAGAGTACTCTTTATAAAAATTTCCATTTCCCATCATTCTTTTTTCAAAAGGTCATGTTTAAAAATTTAACCCTCAAGTATCATTTGATTAGGCTAGTACAAAAATTCTCATGGAAGCATAAGTTAATATCAAAAATTGTCATTCTCATTTCTTTGAGTCATAAAAAGCATACGTGCATTTTGGCATTATACATAACAAAATTAACTTTAGGAATTATTTTTTACTGAACGTTTTTTAAACTGAAGTATGAGTGGAAATTCACATATTTGTGAAATTGTCTTTCACATATTTGAAATACTGCTACACTTAAGCAGAAGTATCATGATTCATTTATATGCTTTTCAGTTCACTTATGCATGTATTAATGAACAATACATGCATAAGTACACACACACATAAACACACACACTCTTAATTCAAGGAATCACATGGAGACTAGTCATTTCCTGCCCTCTAGTGGTGATTTTGTTGGGAAAGAGTTCAGCCAGGTTTTAAAAAAGATGTTGCATCAAGCATAATTAAGTAACCAAATCTTTTGAAAAGCCATCAAGTTCTTAGCTTGGAAATCATCAAGTTCTTAGCTTGAAGCAGTATGTCTCAAGAAGCATGCTGACAATGCAATGCAATCTAGAACTAAGGACAAATTTCCTGACTGAGAACAATTAACGAATGGAATGGCTTGCCTTCAGGTTGTGGATGCCCCATCACTGGAGGCTTTTAAGAAGAGACTGGGCAGCCATTTGTCTAAAATGGCATAAGGTCTCCTGCTTGAGCAGATGGTTGGACTAGAAGACCCCCAAGGTCCCTTCCAACTCCGTTATTCTGTTACACTGTTTTTTAAAAATACTATTACAGTTTAAAACCATATGTACTTTTGTCGCATCTTAAGGACGACCAAACATATCATGGATGTAGCTTTTCTTGGTTTAAGGTTGATTTCTTCAGATGGCAAACAAGGATTCCTTGGGCATCTTGATTTGTTTTCACCATTAAACTTCTGTGAATCCAGTTTGTTGCCCAAAGTGTGGTGATCAGAACTGGATACTAAATTCCAACTACAGCATCCCATGATCTGGTCATTATGATTCTGTGAATGCATTTGCTTTTTGAGCAACCACATCACACTATTGATTCATTCTCACTCTGTGGCCTACAAAGATTCCTGAATCCAATATCCCTTATCCCACTGTGGTATTTCCAAACCTCTGACCTCAAAATGTGTTAACTAGGGCCCTCCCCAACCACTGTGGTCAAGATGAAGAACATTAGGCGTCTTTCCATTATTTGTTTTGTCCTTTGGAGATGTAAAGATGGCCTGGGATATGAGTGCTATAGGTGAGGCAAAGCTGAGGTGTTGGCTACTTTGATGCTTAAGACGTTTTGAGCAAAGATCCTTCCCTAGTATATTGGTCTTGTCCAGATGCATCTTGGTAACCTGCCTCAGAAGCAATACTCTGAGAAACTCTTCAAGTTTATATATATAAACTTGGCTATGTGCCCATTAATCTTTTGTGTTGTAACAACCTGGGTAATGGGCTGTGTGATGGGCAGCCCATTACCCAGGTCGTTACAACACAAAAGACTAATGGGCACACAGCCAGCACCTCAGCTACTCAGGATGTTACGAAACAGCTGAACAATCCGCAAACAATAACTCCAACACAGCCAACCAACCCACCTACAGCAACTAAGCCAGCACTCCACACCCCCCCACCAATATTTATAGAGAGACGGCAACTCCTATCACACTTTGCTTGCACAAGCACGAAGCCGAAGACCCCAGCCTGAAGATGACGAGTGGGACCTCATCGAAACATCGCGAAGGAATAATGAATTGCTCATAGAGATGGCCACCTAGTTTGACTTTGGGACTGCTTTTGCTTTCTAGGTCAAACAAGAATAATTTAAAGAAGGGATATGGGTAACAGTGAGGCTTCATAGTTAGTTGAAGAGCTGACAGCTGTTTACAGATGCTGAATGCTGATAATTAAGAGTTTAGAGTAAGTTTTCCAGTGAAAGGGGAGGAAAGTAAAAACCATGGGAGGAAAAGTGAGAAAAAGCCATATGAAAAGAGCAATTAAAATCTGCTCTATTCTCCCTTCTCGACTTGGGACTTGGCTCGTCTTTAGAACCAGAACTCCGTTTGGTGGTCATTATGCAAGATTCTAAATTCCTCTCCCAGATGCTGATCATGCTTTACAAGTGTGCCCACTGGCCAGAGACTGGCAGAAACGGCAGTCCACTGGGGCAGCCTTTCACTTGTCATGGCACCTTTCAAAAAGCAGCCTAGCTATTCGGGCCGTGCTGTGGCATTTTTGTTCCTAATGACTGCCATTGCTCAGAGGTTCCAGGCGATTAGTTAACAAAACCAGAGCAGCTCCCATTGGTCATTTTAGGCTTAAGGCCCTTCTGAAAACCTGCTGCTGTGTGCATAGCCATTCATCTTCTTTGGAGGTGAAGATGCCCTTGATGATACGCTGTAGAGCAGGGAGCCCATGAAGAACGATGCTTTTCAAAAGAAGAACAAACCTGAAGACTCCTTTATTTTCCTTTCCCCAATTTTTATTTTAAGAGAAAACCCAAGACTTGACCCAGACATAACAATAGCGGGTCTTAAAATATCCACAAGTGCAAGAGGAATAGCAAGAGGAAATTTCAAGATGATTAAAAAAAAAAGAGTAATAAGTCACTGGATGGGACAGGTTGTATAAGAAAACAGCAACGGCAGATTAAATCGGAGGGTTGAGAATGTGACTCCTGGGAAGTTTTTTTCCTTCTTTTTATACATGTGTATAAGAAAACAGACACACCAATAGAAAAAAAAGAGATACAGATTATATTTTGTATTCCAAGCAATAGCTTAGTGCAGGGGTAGGCAACCTTGGCTCTTTTATGACTCGTGGACTTCGACTCCCAGAATACCTGAGCCAGCATGGCTGGCTCAGGAATTCTGGGAGTCGAAGTCCACGAGTCATAAAAGAGCCAAGGTTGCCTACCCCTGGCTTAGTGCAAAGACATATATTTTTGGTCATGTTATAAAATTAAGTCATTAATTTATTCTGTTCATTTCACAAAAAAACCTACAAGCCAGTATGTACTGTCTAAGATTCTAAATAGTCCTCCAATGAGTAAAACCCTGGCTCTGCTGTAGAAACAGAGGCCGCTTGAGGTCACTGCAAAATTGACAGAGAATAAGCACAGAATCCATTTCCGACAGCATTAAGCGCCGCATGCATAAAGATCACACCATTCCAAGCTTCAGAGCAAAGGTGGCAGGATATCTCCCTCATTCTCCTTAGTTGTTATCCCTCCTTTTCTTGATCAACTGTTATCTAAACCTTAAATGCCACTAGGTGTCCCCCCCCCCACCAGCCCCTGGCTTTTTTCCCCCTGGTTGCTTTTCTTCGTTCAATGGCTTCCTCTCTTTCAGATTTGATTTGGTTGGATTTTAGCACACAATCACCACCCGCTTTTGCACGGTAGAATATTGAAGTAAGATAGTACAATTTTTCCTTTTGGTGCTCTAAGATCTAAGACATGCTTATAATCTATAAAAAAAATTAAGCATTCTCTCTCTACCCTCCCCCAAATCCCCTGCAGTCACAAAGTAAAATGATACTGAATAATAATAATAATAATAATAATAATAATAATAATAATAATAATAATAATAATAATAATAATAATAATAATAATAATAATAAAAAGTTGGAAGGGGCCTTGGAGGTCATCTGGTCCAACCCCCTGCTCAGGCAGGAAACCGTATACCATTTCAGACAGATGGCCGTCCAGTCTCTTCTTAAAAACTTCCAGTGTTGGAGCATTCACCATTTCTGGGGGGAGGTTGTTCCACTGGTTAATTGTTCTAACTGTCAGGAAGTTTCTCCTTAGTTCTAGGTTGCTTCTCTCCTTGATTAGTTTCCATCTGTTGCTTCTTGTCCTGCCTTCAGGTGCTTTGGAAAATAGCTTGACTCCCTCTTCTTTGTGGCAGCCCCTGAGATACTGGAACACTGCTATCATGTCCCCACTCGTCCTTCTCTTCATTATACTAGACATACCCAATTCCAGCAGCCGTTCCTTATATGCTTTAGCCTCCAGTCCCCTAATCATCTTTGTTGCTCTTCTCTGTACTCTTTCTAGAATCTCAGCATCTTTTTTACATCGTGGTGACCAAAACTGGATGCAGTATTCCAAGTGTGGCTTTTAATTGCTGAAATTCCTAATAGTAGTAATCTATGGGCGCTGAGCCATGGTGGCATAATGGTTTGAATGCAGTATTGCAGGCTAATTCTGCCGACTGCCAGGAGTTCGATTCTGATCGGCTCAAGGTTGAGTCAGCCTTCCATCCTTCTGAGATCAGTAAAATGAGGACCCAGATTGTTGGGGGCAATATGCTGTAAACTGGTAACATAGAATGGTTTATGTAGTTCTATTTATCAATGTGCTTTTGCCCAAACAAGTTATGGGAAAGGCAAATTCATATCTGAATTTGGATTGCCTTAATTTTACTTGCCTGGACTAGCAGAGAGATAGCCAGATTATAAACCTAGTCATAATTGTCAGCTGTACAGGCAGTCCTCAACTTACGATCACAATTGAGCCCAGAATTTCTATTCCTAAGCTAGACATTTGTTAAGTGAGTTTTGCCCCATTTTACGACTTTTCTTGCCATGGCTGCTAAGTGAATCATTGCAGCTCTTAAGTTAGCAACATGGTTGTTTAGTGAATCTGGCTTCCCCATTTGACTTTGCTTGTCAGAAGGTTGCAAAAGGTGATCACATGACCTTGGGACACTGCAGCCGTCATAAATATGAACCAGTTGCCAAACATCTGAATTTTGATCACGTGACTGTGAGGATGCTGCAACAGTTGTAAGTATGAAAAATGGACATAAGTAACTTTTTACAATGCTGTTGTAACTTTGAATGGCCACTAAATGAACTGTTATAAGCCGAGGAATACCTGTATTGTTTCTTCTTTGAATACACCTTGAATGTTCCACATGACGACAGCACCCAGTGTTGCAGCCGTTTTAGTGGCATGAGGTCTTTCTGCAGAATATTGCCCAGACACGGGGAATACAGTATTATTCAAGCAAAAGGTTGCATCTCTCAGGATGTTACGTTTGGGGGAAGATCATGCTGGATCTAAGCAGGGTGAGACTTAAAAGTGGGCACTCTTCTCCCTTCTTTCTCTGTCCTAGTCTGTTCTGTCCTCCTCCTCTTCCTTCCCCTTTCAGCAGAAAAATGGGACAAGGGCAATATGTACTTTGAGAGATCTGCAAAGAACATTTGAAGCAAGCCATCTGAACAACTGTCTGAAAGGAGATTTGGAGAACTGCAGATCACTCGAGCAAATTTTTTTCTGAAAGATGTTTACCTTAAACACATAAACAGATTTATTTATTAAAATTTTATACCACCCATCTGCAGAACATCTCATTGCTAATCATATGTCAGCCTCCTATGACCACTCTTTAAATCGTCTATCTCAGGGGTCCCCAACTCCTGGGCTGTGGAAACTGGGCCGCAAAAGAAATGGGCAAGCGTGTGCGCATGAAGCTCCATTCATGCAAATGGAGCTTTCCGCATGAGTGCAAGCGCCCTCTGCTCAAGCGCCCTCTGCTTGCGCGAGTGAAGCTTTGCACATGAGCACAAGTACCTACCGCTCACTCGAGTGGAGCTTCACGCTCAAGCACAAGTACCCGCTGCTTGCACACAAAGCTCTATTTGTGTGAGCAGAAGGTGCTCACGCACACTGCTCACACAAATGGAGCTGTGTATGCCTGCTTGCTCCTGCCACTCACATGTCCCCCTTGCCGGCCTGGGCTGGCAAACTGGAAAGGCTGGGGATTGCTGATCTATCTCATGTGCCCTCAAGCTATGGAGTACAGTAGCCAGGGGGGATTTATTGGGGAGAGGATGATTTAAAGATTGTAAAATATCTTTGGTGTCACTTGAGGTTCTGGGGTGGGGAACCTTTTAGAGGCTGAGGATTCAGAGGAGCCCAAAGCAAAGCTGTAAAGAAGCAAGACTGAGGGTTTTGTTCTTGTTTTTCCTGACTTTGAGAAAATTTGTCAAGTGTGTTATTGTTAAACCAAATTTAAATCTATATTAAGGCTTATTCTATAATTTCATGTTCTAGCTACTTCAAAATTGTAGCAGAATAATCAGTTTTCAGCAATCATGATCCTAAGGGGATAATAATGGTGGCCACAATTTGTCTTCCTTAAGCCAATAGTTGCACCTCCACAGGCAAATTCTAGTGGTGTGAGACTGGCCTAATTGTTTGGGGTGGATGTAGAGACCAACAACATCTGGAAACATTCTTTGGGGCTAATTTTGTCTGTGTTTAGAAGCTTGTTCCTGGCAGCTGATCTCTGAAAATGGATCCCCATTTCCACATTCCCTGTCATGCTCTCAGCAATAATGACTTGATTGTGTTTGACTCTATTAAATAGTGGATGCTACTTAAATGAGAGAGATTGTCCTGATTTCATGCCCAAATGCTTGCACATCATGCTAACTGGATTGTAAAGCAGATTCATACACGCTCTGCATGTGCCATTTTTGTGCAAATAGATGCTGTGAATTGCTCTGGAACTGAGATGTTTTGATAGATAATCGTCAAGCATCAGTTGCTCAATTTAGTAAGTAACAACGGGTCAAAAACTCTCAATGTTCAGGAGTATTATTGAAGGAAATTGCTTGCCATTGTCTATTTTTAACCAAGATGAAATCCGCTATCTAAAAGGTCTTGCAATACAGTCTTCTCAACTTGGGGGTTTCTCAGATGAACTGGGACTGCAGCATGGGCCTGGGGTTTTCTGAGCACATCTGGATGAGAACCACTTTCTCTTCTGGAATATTTATTAACAGCAGAATCAATGTGTTCCAGGAGGGAAAAAGAACACTTGAGGAGCCAGCTTCGAAACACTGAGTTTTCACAGTGTTCTGCTGTGTTTTACTTCAGAATGAAAGAGAAGCTCAATTGAGGATAAAAGTGGCTTCTCCTAATTCATGGGATATCATGCAGAGGCTGGCATTTCGGAGTAAGGAACTGTGGGCCCAAAACTCAAGTACCACAGATATTTCCAGAAAAGAATCATGGAAATTTTGTCACTAAATCACACCTAATCTCCTTCCCTTCATCCCTTCTCCTTTCTTTCTCTCTCTCAGGTCCCAAAGGTGCTTTTCCAAAAGGCAACTGGACTTTCTTTTTTTCCTTGAAAAAGTTTTGCATTTCATCCCATCTGAACTGAAGAATTGAAGGAGCTTCTTGGATGAGAAGCGAAGCATTTTCAAGGAAAAAAAACACAAGAAAATCCAGTTGCCTTTTGGAAAAGCACCTTTAGGACAACCATGACCCCGGATAACTGAGAATCTCCATAGACTCAAGTTGTCCCACAGTGAATTGGCCATGGCGAGTTGACCACAGTGAATTGGCTGCAGCAAGTTGTTTCATTCCTCTCTCTCTCTCTCTCTCTCTCTCTCTCTCTCTCTCTCTCTCTCTCTCTCTCTCNTAGAGTAGAGTAGAGTAGAGTAGAGTAGAGTAGAGTAGAGTAGAGTAGAATATAGAGTAGATAGTAGAGTAGGGTAGAGTGGAGTAGAGTAGAGTAGAATAGAATAGAATAGAGCTGGAAGGGATCTTGGAGGTCTTCTAGTCCAACCCCCTGCTCAAGCAGGAGAACCTACTTTAACAGTGGCAGAAATTCTCTTTTCCCTCCTCAGAGAGACTCGCACAAATGTGCACATAATTTTGAATAAGACTTGGCAACTGTATGCTTTTTAACCCATACTCTGGGTTAAAAAAAGTATTTTTCTGAATATGCCTCCTTTATCTCAACTAAGATGTTCAAGGGGAAAAGGGCCATAACCTTACTAAAAGACAAGATGATAAAGGAGAAGCCTGTAAACTGCCAATCAGTTGCTCTTACTGATTATATGCCATCAAGTCATTTTGATATCTATAAAAAATCATACATCTACATATCAGACAGACAGATGTCTTTATTGGTGATCTAGTTTTTCCTCTGTGATGAGATAATACTGTATTTCTATTTCACTTCTATTATTTCTGCTTCTTTGCCTATATATATATATATAAAATAAGCATTCACAAACCTGTGTCCCACTTTGTGTTCCTTTTTTTTAAAGGAATGTCCTGTCCAACTAATCATCATGCAAACAATTGTTCAGGTGGGGAAACCTATTTTACCTTTGTGTAACCAACTGCACTGATCATAATTCTCTCAACTTCAGAAGGGAGCCTATCTGTCTTTCTTCATATCAGGCCACTCTCACTCAGACTTATTTTTCCTGCAGGCTTGTCCCATTAAAGATTGGAATTGCATCCAACAGCAACAGCAAGGAGATAGCATCTTGCTGATTGTTTTCTCCCAACCTTCAGTTTAAATTATTAACCCTGTCGGAATCCAAACATTTTGACTCAGAAGCGGAGTTTAAAATTCTATCCTTGCCTGTTGTGCACTCAGCAAATTATTCAAGCTCTTAATCCAAACGACACATATGGGGGTGGGGGGGGGGGAGAACTACATTTCAATTTAAACTCAAGTTAATAGAAGCAAAAATGCAGGGATGGCGGGCTAAGCTGATATCGGCTGTTTGATGCCATATAGATTTGTTTGTACCAGCAAGGTTTTAAATTGCTCCATTTGCATCTATAATCACTGGATGTTTACTTGCAAATGAGGCTTTCACTTCTGTGAATGAGAGCCAAGATTCTTGCTCCACAATTGCCATCTGATTGCAGAGAACTGCAATTTCTAAGGGTCTCTATTATCACTTATACATCTGGACTTTATTGTTATTGCCACTTTCTTCTTAGCTTGCATTTGTTGGAGTAAGAGAAGCAAGTTAAAATGTTTGAAATTGAAGAATAGGCTTATTTATAACCAATCAAAATCTGTCCTTTTAATACAGGGATCACTAATTTAGTATAGTTTGGGACACAAGAACCTGTCCCATAATGCACCAGCCTCTCAGTTCATTTATTCAGTTATGCCCCCAGTGACATTAGTGGCAAACTTTCCAAATTTCAGAGAACAGTTTTGCCATGTCCTTTTTGGAGCAGTGAGGCATTGAAATTGTAGGCATTGTACATTGAAACTGTAGGCATTGTAGGTCTGAAAAACAGCCCTTCTTCTATTGAACAAAGATCTTTAATTAGTACTGCTCCCAACTTTTATGGTCCGTTCTGGTTTCAAAACAGATTGCTCACTTGGTCTTTACACAACCAAGGCCACATTTCCTTAGGTTGCTTCATTCACTTTCCTTATTTTGTTTGCTGTATTTCCTTAGGCCTTTGCCTAATTCAGATGGTGCCCAGAAGTTTCAGAACAATTTTAGAACTAAAGTGTGCTTTCTTTTAAAAAGCCACAATAGTTGGGTAGACATTGTAGTCCACTATCAATGAGGGATTAACAGATGTGGTCACATCTAGCTTTCAACAGCACTCTTGGAGTGTCCCAGAGAATGACTAATTTCTTATTTTGGGGAGAGGGGGGCAGTGGCATCATTTTGTCCAGTTCACTCAAGCTTAAAACTCAGTATGCTCTACAAACAAACAAACAAACGCAAAGAGTGCTGGAAATCTATATCCTGAAAGATACTCTCACTTGCTTCTCCAGTATTATAGGATATAATCTGCAATATTTGGGAGGGAAGGGAAGGAAAGGAACGGCTCCTTCCCCTCCTTCACCAACATCATTTTCCCTACAGCAAAATGTTCCTTTCTCCCATCCTGTTCCACTGGTCACTAATACCCTTGCAACATCTTATATACGTGTGCGACCCACTTCAAATAATTTCCAGAACAAGCCCTCTGAAACTCAAACATAGTAGTTCATGAAAATCTTTTGCTACCTTTTGGGCACCACTAGAGGGCAACCCATGCTTGTGATTTCATTCTTCCTGACCTATAACATAAAAGGTGCCGAATATCGCGGCAATTTATGCACAGTTGAATGACTTTATATCTTCCTATTCAACTGGCAGAGGTAGGGTCTTTTGCACAATAGATATCCTCATTGAGATCCAGCACAGCAGAGTAGGACAAAGATACCCAGTAAGACAGTGGTTCTCAACCTTTTCTTTACCACGGACCCCCTTTAAATACCTTTTGTGGCTACAGACCATGGCGACGGACTCCCCCAAGACTTAACTCAAGATTTAAATCATAACATTTCTTCAAGCCTTCACGGACCCCTTGTGATGACATCAAGACCCCCCAGGGGTCTGGGGACCACAGGTTGAGAACCACTGCAGTAAGATGTACTATGTGCTTCAGTCCTGCTGTTTCTCACCCTTCTTAAAAAGGCTTTTGTTTTTCTATTTTATTTCCAGATTACTTGAGAATCTATTTCAAAGTCCCTTCCGGGACTTTCAAAGTTCTCTTTGGTGATACTTTGGAGTTTCATTGTTGGAAGTAGCAAGACTGCAAGTTCTGGTGTAGTTGTTTTCTATTCCACATATTTCCATAGTGTGATGTCTTCCTGTCTGCCCACCTTTCTGAACCCCTCCAGAGGAGAAGTTCTCTTATGACACCTTTCCCTGGAATTTTATGAACCTCTGGGAAGCCAGGAAGAGATGACTGTCCAGATTTTCACAAGACGTTCACACATATCCCCTTGTAATAAAATGGCCCTTTTACACAACTCTCTTAAACTAGCCAAGGGAGAGAGAGAGAGCTAGTTTAAGAAAAATTAACTTTCACTGATCAGACTTGCTATACAATGATCTGTTATACAAACAGGCATGAAATGATTAATGAAGAAGTAACTCTGCCCACAATTGTAGGGATTCCCAATCACTAATCAGTTTCTCTTTCCGTCTGCATGTCATCTCCAGGAAAGACTAAGGAGCAAGAACGTCTGGGATTTAATAGAAACAAAGCAATTTCCTAACCCGAGTGGGGGGGGGCATGCTTTGTGGCACCTACCATCTTCAAATAGTATGACTAGATAGAAGATACAGGATTTAGTAGAGATTTAGATCTGTATATGCCTCAAGACTTCTTTCATGATATATGGACAACATCCACCTCAGCTTTCTTAAGACATCGTTCCCTAATTTATAATATGTCCTAAGGAATGCCAAGGTTTTTTTTTTTTTGATAGACAGACAGGTAGTATTCTACAGTATTTTTTCCCCATTCAAATGTGTCTGATTTTCAGACACTGCTTGAATAAATTTCTGCAGTGTTCTTAGTATAAATTAGTTTATACATTAGTTTACTAGTAAATACATTACTTATATGAGGGGAGACCCACTATTTTTTTAAAAAAGGTATTACATTTTTTTGGTATATGTTTTATTAATTTTTGTAGGGTTAGGGTTAAGGTTAGGGTTAAAGTTAGGATTAGGGTTGAGGTTTTTTTTTAAAATAACATTCTTAATATTTAGCAAACAGCATATTGTCTGGGTTCATGTATTTAAAAAACAATAAGTATGAGTTAATTTCTATATTATCATAATCAATGTTAGTTAATCGCTCAATAGTCTTTTTCTTATTAGTATATATTCAATGTTACATAGTACATATCATGTTCCTTTCTCTCTAACTCGCTTTTCTAGCCATTGGTAAAAATTGTCCCATGTTCTAAAGTACACTGAGTCTTCTTTCTCTTTTATCTTTAATGTCAATCTGTCCATTTCTGCACAGTCTAACATTTCCTTAATTAGTTCTTCTTCTTTTGGTAAGTTTTCATTTTTCCAATATTGGGCAAATACAATTCTTGTTGCAGTTAATACATGTAAAATTAAGTATATACAATCTATCTCATAGTTTCCTCCTATTATGCCTAACAGAAACAGTTCTGGCTTGAAATCTATACATTTTTTGTGTCATTTTTTCCAACCATATGTGTATTTTTGACCAAAATCTTTACATATTACCTTTTTGCTCAAATGTTCAAGAACTATCATTTTTCCTTTTAACAATTATTCAAACTTTTCTCAAATTAGTAAACATGCTCATTCAAAATTTATCTGATTTTAAGTTTGGAGAAGGCGGATACAATCACATTTCAGTTTGGGAACATAAAGTGCCATTTTCTATCATCCTTCATTTTTTATTCCTGAACTTGGGTAGGGTTTTAGATGAAAGAATTGAAGAATTAAAATAAACATCTTAATTATCCTCTGCTTAGTTGCCTTTCTCTCCGCATCCATTTGCTAAGAATATAGATGTAAAGACAAACAGAAGGGAGGGGATATTAAGTTTAATATGATCACTTTTTTGATCAATGATTGATAAATTGGAGCCTCACAACTTTAAAATGGTTGAGAAGTACTTTCATCAAAGGGGGGGATTCATTTTGGAGGCCGATATATGGAATGTATGAATGACCTTGGGGAATGAAGGGAAATGATGCTACCTAGGAAACAATCAAACAAGAGAGGCAAGAACCCTCCAGTGGCTTAACATTCAGAGAAACAAACTTAGGAAGGATCTACCCTCATGAATCAGGCAGATAAAAGTGGTGGTGGGAAGTTTATATTTTCAGACTTGAAAGATTCTGATAATGTAGCCTTACAATAAAGTAGAATTAGTTCATCTAGTTCTTTCCTGTTTGGTTTACCTTGGAGGACTGATACGAATCTTCCTTAAATGACTATTTTCAGATCCAATCATTTTAAACAGGTATTTCAGCACTTGTGACATATGCCAGAATGAGGTAATATTCACAACTCGGGAAAATCAGGATTCTCTCTCTCTCTCTCTCTCTCTCTCTCTCTCTCTCTCTCTCTCTCTCTCTCTCTCTCTCTCTCTCTCTCTCTCTCTCTCTCTCTCTCTCTCTCTCTCTCTCTCTCTCTCTCTCTCTCTCTCTCTCTCTCTCACACACACACACACACACACACACACACAACACAGAGAGAAAAACACTGTTTCAAGATTGTACTGTAATAGCATAGCTTATGTTTCTAGTTATATTAAATAAGAATGATGACATGAATTATTGAAAATGTCAAAACAATGTCAAGATGATTTTGATATTTGATGAGAATGTTTTGTATCAAATGTTAAAAATTACAGTTTGTTACTGAATTTCAAAGTTTACTTTCTCTGTCATAAAGGTAATAATAATATTAATAATAATGGTCTAAACATCTGGCTGACTGTGCAACAATGAACCATAGGTAATGCAAGATAAGAATGAAGCCTGGAAGCCACAGAGACAATCTATGTGTCCCATGAATCAGAGTTTGCACTCAGTGCATTGTAAAAAACAACAACATCACCACTAAAAAGTAAAATATATGGGGGGGAAAGCCCAAGACAGATACCAGTAGTTAAATTGCAGCATAAGACAACAGCCTTCAGTTTTTATCTAAATCAGATGTGTCTAACCCATAGTCGGTATGCAGCCCTGGATAGCTAGTAATGCAGCCCCACAAAATGATAAACTTTTAACATTATTCTATTATAAAACAGTATTATATATTTTTGTTTGTTTATTTAAAGAATTTATATGGCTGCCCAGTCACTCTCAGTGACTCTGGGTGGCTTACAAAAAATAAAAACCCAACATACAAACAGTAAACACAATATACACAGCACAAGACAATCCCTCTTCTTCAATGCAGCCCAGACAAGCCAAAGGACTGGACACCCAGGATTTAAATATTTGAGAAACAATAAGAAGTATAAAGAGACTATGTAGACCAGGGGTGTCAAACTCGCAACGTCACATATTGTGACTTTTTTTCCATTGCCGGCAATGGGGTGGCCGCGGTTTCAGCATGACACATCCGGCCCATGGGCTGGCAGTTTGACACCCCTAATGTAGACTATCATATAAACATCTTTTGAGGAACTTTTGAGAAAGAATACCTCACGACTGAGAGGCCCTCCTTTTTATAAGTTTGATCTTAGATGGTGTGGACATCATCAGGATTTATTCTGCCATGGAGTTGTTAATATACATATGGACACGGAAGACTAGCCCCCCCAAAAAACCTGACAGAAAACTGTTGCAGAATCATCTTTTTCCAAACTGTTCCATTCTGTTCCTGGTCCCTGAATAGTCTTTCTAGTTTCCTCTTTCTCTCACTCTAGCCAGTTTCCAATAGACAACTAGCAACTTTTGCTCACTGATTATGTCCGGTCTACAATGCAGCTTGGGGGGGGGGACTCTGCAGTTGTTCAGCTATTAACATGTCTATAAAGTGAATCTGGCTTTCCTATTGACTTTGCTTGTCAGAAGGTCGCAAAAGATGATCACATGACCCCGGGACAAAGCAAAGGTCATAAATATGAGTCAGTTGTCAAGCGTCTGAATTTTGATCACATGACTGTAGGGATGCTTCAACGGTCGTAAGTGTGAAAACTGGCTTTAACTTCAAACGGCTTTAACTTCAAACTGGCTTTAACTTCACTAAATGAACTGTTGTATATTGAGGACTACATGTAAAAAGCTTCCTTCCCTAAAATACTTATTTTTCTCTGGAACTGTCAAGTCTCCTCTGGGCATGCCCATCCCTGCCTGCTATTTCTCAGCGCTCCCTTGTCTGTCTGCCATCTGTAGTTTCCCATTAATTGACTTTGTTGTTGGAAGAAACAATTTGGAAGAACAGACTGCAACAATTCCACCTTGAATAAGCCGCCTTCAAAAAACCTGGACAAATGCCACAGGAAAAACAGGCACTGGGCATGTTCTTTGGTATGGTAAAGAACAAATTAAGAAAAGGCTTGCTGTACAGCTTTAGATAAGCTTGAAATGAAGATGCTTGGATGATAAATAATAAAAATGGTTGATAAGAAAGCAATTAGAATTAACAAAGAGGCTGCTAATCACTTACCCACCAATAAAACAGAAGAGAGCAAAAAGGAACAATGATTTCCATGAGGAGAATTTTAAAACATATTATACTAGAACTGAGATTCATAATAAGTAACCACTCTCCCCTGAGCATGGGGGAGAAGCATGCCCATAACATGCTCCACTTATAATACAGCTCTGGAAACCTTTTAAGACTGGATGGATCAGCCTGGGAATTGAATTTAGCTATAAGGGGAAAACCCAAATGCACTTTTTCAAAAGGCAACTGGACTTCCTTTGTTTTTTCTTGAAGACGTTTCGCTTCTCATCCAAGAAGCTTCTTGGATGAGAAGTGAAACATCTTCAAGGAAAAACAAAGAAAGTTCAATTGCCTTTTGAAAAAGCACCTTTGGACAACCATGACCTGGATGACTGAGAATCTTCATAGATATATAAGGGGAAAAGTTCAGCATTTCCCCCCCCCCATTTTTGCTCCCCACCTTGTATGGCAAAGGGCCACTGATCATGTGACTTGTACTCCAGTAACTTGTGGTTCAAGATGGGAAAAATTGGCTCAGACTGAAGGACATTGCAGGTAAAAGGTCTGCAATCTCGTACATCTACAAGGAAGCATCATAGAAATAGAATGACCAGCTACTTTGTGGCTCCAAATGAGTCACTCCTTGTACCCTCTTAGCATTAGGCAGAGTCTTGCAGAAAACAGATGTAAGAAATAAACATTTGGATCAAGCATTAAACAAATCTGTAGATGTGGTCCTTCACTAGCTGAAAGAGAGGAGGTTCCTCTAGGGGAGTAAAGAAATATTCCAGCTTGGGTTGGTTTGTAGGAATAAACCTCTGGGGTCAAACCCTTATGTCTATATCTGCCATTCCCAAGGGAAGACAGACAGTCTGGTGAGATTCCTGTAGTATAAGTGATCAACAATAAAGATAATATTGGGCCTATTCACTGAATGGTTCTGATTTCATGTGCTTGATAGCAGGGTTGGTAGATGTCCTCAGAATCTTTTGGTTTATCCATGTGTCCTCTACTGACAAGATCATCAGACACTATTATGTGATGATGCACTAAGAGACAGTATTGCTTTTCTTCCCAGATGTTCTGTTGTCCTCAGCTTGAACCACCAAAATTGACTTACATGTTCACAATTTTCTGTGACATTCTCACTGTAGGCATCTTCTGTGAAGGTGCCACAAATCATGTATCTTACTGCCACCTTCATCATCATCACCATCTGCTTTCCTTGTTTCATCTTCTATCTCAGGTTTCTTCACAACCATCAATCACACTGATCCAGAATCATTTTCCCTTTTTCACCCAGGTTCTTCTTGATCTCCTTTCTCTTTTTTTTCTGTCTAAATTAACTCAAAGGAGAATGATGAAATGTTTTTAGTACCCCACCTCAAATAACTTTAGTCTCTAAAACAACAAAAATCACCACCACGCCCCCCCACTCCTGTCGACAAGACAATTGCAAAACAGCATTAGCACCACATGATATGGTGCAGAAGAGATGTGGGAAACTTATAAGACTTCTGCAAATTACACTAATACAAAGAAACACATACCTAGAAACTTGCTAACTCT
The DNA here is from genome assembly GCF_001527695.2 of Protobothrops mucrosquamatus. Taxonomy (NCBI): domain Eukaryota; kingdom Metazoa; phylum Chordata; class Lepidosauria; order Squamata; family Viperidae; genus Protobothrops; species Protobothrops mucrosquamatus. The sequence goes on from NW_015386969.1 coordinate 30,799, forward strand.
TTCGCACATGGGGAACAGCTGCAAGGAATTGCAAAGAAGCAAAATCCTACTCCTAATCCATTTCAGCTGCCTTTTAAGGTAATATGAGCAGGATGGTGTACATTTTATTTATTTAAATTTATTTATTTTTATCCCACCTTTTTATTTTTATAAATAACTCAAGGTGGTATGCATACCTAATATTCCTTCCTCCTCCTATATCCCCCACAACAACAACCCTGTGGAGTGAGTTGGGCTGAGAGAGAGTGACTGGCCCAAAATCATCCAGCTCATTTTCATGCCTAAAGTAGGACTAGAACTCACAGTCTCCTGGTTTCCAGCCTGGTTTCTTAACCATTAGATTGGTCAAATGCCAACAATCCTATTGGTTGCTTCGTGGGGACTTGTAGAGCACCAAGCCAACGTTTTGTGTTAAAGATTTGTGAACAGAATGCTACATCAGCTTAAGCTGTGGAGCTCAGGGGGGGGGGCAGTCAATATTCCCACCAACAGGAAAATACTGATGGTTGCCTGCGAGCTCTGCAAAGTTTCAGCACTGCAAACAAAAAGACTCCTTTTTCTTTCTCTCTCTCTCTCTCTCTTTTTTTTATTATGGATACACCACAAGCAAGGCAGAAATAAATCAACCCGGCTGTCAAAGAAATGATGGAGTGAGAACACGGGGATCCAGAAATTATTCTGGAGTGATGCAATGAGTCCATACGGAAATGTATAAAATCTTGAGTGAATGTTACATACTGCAGGGTAGGTATCCATTCTAACTACAAGTATGCCAAAATGATGAAATGTGTGTTGCGCTGCAAGCAATATGCGTTTGTCCTTGTATCACAAAGTCGCCCACAAGTAGGTAAAGGGCAGAGTTTCCATCGCAATACTTGTTTCATAATTGCCACTGGCATCCATGCTGTAGTGTTATGTTGCTTTGGATGGGAGGTTTCTCCTCTATCAGGTGGCTGTCATGTAAAGAAAACCAATCTTTTTAGCAGCACTCACTGTGACCTTGGAATTATTTCCAATGCCAACTTTGCTCAAGTTTGAAACCTTCTGCGGAACATATTCTAACATGGAACCAGGAGGGCATAACATGTTTGTATAATGATCATAGTAATTACAAGTCTCCTTAAAGTGTGATCAGATTCATCATTCCCATCCTGCTCCCTTTTTCTAGTTATGTCATGGGTTATTATTTATAAGAAGAAGAAGAGCGCAGTGGTTAGAATGCAATATTGCAGGCTGACTATGCCCACAGCCAGGAGTTTGATCCTAATGATCTCAAGGTTGACTGAGCCTTCCATCCTTCCAAGGTCGGTAAAATGAAGACCCAGATTGTTGGGGGCAATATGCTGACTTTTGCCTCCAACTGCTTAGAGAGGGTTATAATGCGCTATGAAGCAGGCTGTAAGTCTAAGTTCTATTGCTATTGCTATATATGTTTATTTTAAAACGGTTATAAGGTGGTCCATCCACAGCCAACTCTGGACATTTTCCATTTTTGTCATTCAAAGTAAAATGAACCATTCATTTAAGGAGATAAACAATAAACCAGTTGATGGCCTCCAAAATAATCATGGTGATTATGATAAAAAATAATGATATTGTATTAGATTTACAAGCCAATCAGAGAAGACTCCAGGCAGTGTAAGAGTCAAAAATATCATTAAATATTTACACATACAAAACCATATATAGTACGCAGGGAATATAAATGCAAGTGAAGTTCCAATACCCATCATCCACCAGTTGGTTCATCAATTCATCTGGCTTCTAGTTTCTTTCAAAAGCCAAGCTTTTGAGCTTTTCTGAGCCAGAGGAAGCCTCCTTTAAGAGAAAATGACATAACTCTCCAGTCCTTTGGCTAAGTAAAACAGACTTTCTAAAAATAACAATAACAATAGCAATAGCAATAACATTTAGGCTTATATACCACCCCATAGCACTTTACAGCACTCTCTGGGAGGTTTACAATGTAGAAGGTTTATTTACATATTGCCCCCAACAATCTGGGTCCTCATTTTACCTACCTCAGAAGGATGGAAGGCTGAGTCAACCCTGAGCCCATTAGGATCAAATTTCAGGTAGAGTTTGCTTGCAATACTGGTAGTTTAACCACTCAGCTATCAAAAGCCAAGAGAAAAGGCAATAGTTAACAGCTTTGCTTCCCCAATCAGACAGCAATGCAATGACCTTCACAACCATTTATTTATGGGTGCAAAACTTTAAAAATATACAAATGTGGGAGTCAGAATGGAATACAAGAAGCTTGTTTTCTTGGTTTTGTTATCTAGTGGCCATCCAGATTCTTGCAGACCGGTATGGCATGTGTACTTAAATCTACAGCATAGTAGATGTAGGGTAGGGGATTTTTAAAAATACATTTCTGTTAACTGAACTCTAGGCTTGAGAAGTGTTTAAGTATGTTTGAAAGGCTGAGACAAATCAAGGATAAACTGTGGCCATTCAGAGAAGGTAAACTATAGAAAAAAAATATAACTGAATTTCTGCAGAACTGCAGTGAGATTTAATGCTGCAGTGATATTATTATATAGCAATAGCACTTAGACTTATATACTGCTTATAGTGCTTTAAGTGGTTTTATGGAGTCAACCTATTTCCCTCAACAATCTGGGTCCTTGTTTTACCGACCTTGGAAGGATGGAAAGTTGAGTCAATCTTGAGCCTGTCAGGATTGAACTCCTGGCAGTCGGCAGAATTAGTCTGCAATACTGCATTCTAACCACTGCACCACCACACAGTTTCTATACAGAGACAGAAAGACTCTGAAATGGAGGCTCCCACAGTGGTGGAATCGTTGGTAAAGATGACAGAATTTGCAGAGATGGCAAAAGTAACTGGTTTGATTAGAGAAAAAACAATAATTACATGTGTTAGTGCCTGGAACCCTTTTATGGTCTTTTTGTTGAAAATGGAAGAAAATTAAGCTAGTGATTTATGGGTTTGATGATTAGGAAAGATAGAATATGGAAGAAAGGAGCCAAAATGTAACATTAGAGAGGGAGAATAACATATAAATGCATTTATATCTGCTATAAAGAAGATCAGAAGCCACTCCTTTATATCCTTTCTTTTCTTTTTCTGTCTCTTCTTTCTTATTCACTTGTCACTTTTCTTTTAATTTCTATAGCTTTTATTTTGTAAACATTTATTCAATAAAAATTAATTTTAAAATACCTTTAATGCTTAGAAGAGGTTTATACTAGTTCAGACAAAAGGACTCAGTGCACCTTCTGTTCTTTCAGCTATCAATGGATGCCTCTGGGCAGTTTCCTCTATCACACCTGACAGTCGGCTAGCTAAGTGTAGTTCGCAGACTCTACTCACTCCTTCAGTTCATTTGTGCTCACTGCCTGCTCAAACAAATGCTTGAATACACCATTAGTAGCACCAGAATATGTTATATCATTAGAGCAAAACATATCCACATGCATGGCCTGAAGTGCATGATTCTGCTTGTGGAATGCCCACAGAAGAGCTAAAACATATCAGGATAGTAGTGTGATCACTTCTTTTTTACATTTGTTGTGATGCATATGAAAAGGATTGGAGCCTCATTAGTGAGGGCACGGGTGCCATCCTTGAACCCCACCCACTTTATGGATCCCTTGTCTCCAATGTCTGCAGCCAGATGACCCTTCTTTACTCTATCTAAGGGTGGAGCCAGACCCTGAATTGTAGAAATTAGCAGATGATGCCAATTTCCAGACTGTTTGTATATCAAATATTATACCATTTAAAGACACAAGAGTTATTATCTTTTCTGGTCAGTTGGCAACCTTAAGAAGAACTACACCATGGGTGTCAAACTCGCCACATCACGTGACGTGTTGTGATGTATCGCAGCTTTTTTTTGCATTGCCGGAGCTGGGTGGGGGCAGACTCCGCATGATGCAACTGGCCCACGGCCGGCAGTTTGACACCCCTGAACTACACTATAAACCTATACAGGTGGACCTCATTTACCAACTAATTCATGCAGCAACTTTTCAAAGATCTCTCTCTCTCTCTCTCTCTCTCTCTCTCTCTCTCTCTCTCTCTCTATTATGTGTTAATTCCCCACCCCTTGCAGAGCAGAGAGATTGCCTAAACAAGTGATTTCTTTAACAATCTCTCCTGTGCCTGATCCATTTTTTCTCCACCTCCTCCATAGAGCACAGAGATTGGAGAAAAATGGATTGCAAGAGAGTAAGCAGGTATAAAATGGGGAATAAACATTAAAAAGGAATGCACTAGTGCCAGCTATTTGTCTGGGCACATCTCAGCCCTGAGCATGCTAGGCAAACAGTCAGCACTAGTGTAATTCTTTTTATATGTATTCCTTATTGTGTGACTGCTTACCCTCTTATAATCCTTTCCTCTCCAATTAATGTAAATACAAATATTATTTCCCTTCTTGCTAATTATCCCAGCGCCAGGTTAAATATTCCAAAGAGTGAGGGACTGGGGAAAAAAGGAAACCAAAGTAAAATTGGAAGGACAATTGTGGCCACACGATTTTCCACTTAGCAATTGCATCACTTAGCAACTGAATTGTTGGTCTCAATTTTGATTGCTAAACAAGGACTATCTGTACTCTAGTGTTACAGTGACATATCTACTGAATATTCACTACGATAATTAAAAAATATTTCATCAGACACACAGTCCACTTGTGACTCAACTCAGAATCAGAAGAATTACCAGATCTGGGCTGCAGAATTTGGACAACCATTAGATGGCAACCAAAAGATAGTGAAAATGCTAATTCTTTTTGCTAACTGTTGGTTACCTAGATTTTTACAATCCAGATCTGGTAGTTTTAGACTTAGTCACATTTTCTTTTCCAAGAGATCTATATAAAATTTTCTCATCAGATAGTGGAAAGTTTTGGACAACAGGTGTGTTAACCATGAATTTCAAAACTTGGTCCACACATAACCTAGGCTGAAATTTTGTACCTGTTTTCTATATTTTTTTCCACCAAATGTGGTTTTATATATCCAGCGCTTAAGAGTTACACATGTTTCAGTTTGAGCTTCAGATGTATGCTGTTTAATCATTCAAATGTGCACTAATGTGTGCACATTGTGTATTATTTTATTCCACCAAGCTTGAAATGTGTATCTCCTTCACTTCCAAAGTGAGTAACTGACATGGACGTTATAAAGAGCTATCAAACCATTCAAACTAGCATAACTCTACCAACCGCAAACCAGCATCAACATTTTATACTGGTTTTGAACCATTTTGTCTACATAGCCTGGAACCTCTATCCCCAGAGATAAATAGAACAGGCGTTTCAAATCAGGATTCATTAAAAAATACAATTTTGCAATATTCAACCTGAACCTGCAGCAGTGTGGTATCAATTTGATACCATTCTTTTTCACCAAGCCTGAATTTTGTATTTTTTCCCTACCTCACCAAATGAAGTGCAGCTCCAGACAACCAGTGATTGGTGATTGGAGATCTTCCCTGCTTTTGAAAATCTTGTCGCCCTCACAACATTATGGCACAACAATACGACATGACTATCTGTCAATGAATTATGTAGATTGGAGACTCAAACACCTACAGCACCAATGTTGATCACAGGATTTAGCTCACCCTTATAACTAAAACATAAAGAAAAGTCCAACACCACTCATTTCCAATATGGATAACCTCATAAAACATCATACCTGCTAATAATTCTACTGATACTGCTTTTTCTCTCTCTTTTGACGTCACATATAAAATTCTGTAAGTGAAAAGATATTTGAGCTGGAACATTGAAAATGCATGAAAAGATTGATCACCACTGCATGTTCTTAAATATTTGAAGACCAAAAAAAGCTACAAGGGAAAAAGACCGGGGATACAAAGGAGAAGACTGGTGAGTGGCAATGCCAACTTTCCATTGTGTTACTGCAAACCATACTGTGATGTGTTTGGTTTTTATTTGCCTCTGTGGGACAGAGTCCTCCTCATTCTATTGCCATATCAGCAATGGCAGCTAACTTATTTTTTTTAAAAAAAACTGACACTGAAGTGATGTTTTCAATATTCCCCCAACACTAGCCTTGCTATTACACTTGCTGATGATGAAGTGACAAAGCCTGGGATCTTCCCAGCTGCCTTTGGCTAATGCAGGCAGGTCCTTACCTCTCCAGTCCTCTGATTTAATACAGGTAGTCCTTGGCTTACGACCACAATTGAGCCCAAAATTTCTGCAGCTAAGTGAATTTTGCCCCATTTATGACCTTTCTTGAGACAGTTGTTAAGCGAATCACTGTTAAGTTAGTAATATGGTTGTTAAGTGAATCTGGCTTCCCCGTTGACTTTGCTTGTCAGAAGGTCGCAAAAGGTGATCATATGAGCCTCAGGACACTGCAACCGTCATAAATATGAGTCAGTTGCCAAGCGGCTGAATTTTGATCACGTGACCATGGGGATACTGCAACGGTCATAAGTGTGAAAAATAGTCATAAGTCACTTTTTTCAGTGCTGTTGTAACTTTGAACAGTCATTAAATGAACTGTTGTAAGTCAAGGACTACCTGTAATCATCCATCACACGGTACTTGCCAATGTAGCTGCTGATATGCCAAATAGAAGATTTTTACAGATCCTCTGCAATGCATCTTTGACAATCTTCTGCTCCTTCTTTATGATCTGCCAACCTGACTGCTCACAAGCTGTGGGGAGGGGGTTCTGTGTTGTGTATTCCATGCCAAAGGTGATTTGTGCAACCCCGGTTGCACAAATTATGGCTAGTGGCCTGGCTTCATGCAGTCAGTGTCTACTCTCATGGTGTAAAAAGCTTCATCTCTTTTTCACCATTTGTTTTTGATCAGCTAGCAACTCCACACTAAGCTTAACCATACTAAAAATGATTTTCTTCCAGACATCAAGGGGAACATAAATACCAGCGATACTTCTTCTTTAAAGAAGAAAAATGGTAAGATTAACCAATCTTTCTCCTGATGAAAAGCAGTTGGTGATTTATCATCCAAATACAACCACAGGCTGAACATGTCTTATAAACTTAGCCAGGTGCTAAGGAAATGTGAATAATTTGTTATGAAGAAATTACACAGTGATTCGTTGAAGTGTAAATGCCAACCACCTTTCTACTTCAAGGATGGCTCAGGGCCCTTCCCACAGTTCAATTAAATTGCTCTCCAGCCAACTATGAGCTGGCAGAAAAGCAAATGGACATAGATTTTTCTGGCCCCAAAAGAGAAAGGTGTCTTTATTTTCCAAACAGGAAAAGCTGCTTCTCCCCAACTCTCAACCTCAGAAAAATACCTGTCAATCACAGCCCTCCTGTGACCCTGGTTCAAAGTTATGACAGCGGTCCCAACCCCATGGTCACATGATCACATTTTGGATGCTTGGCAACCAGCCTGCATTTAAGTCTGTTTATAGTGTCCTGCAGTGTTGTAAACATGATTTACAATGTTTTTTTTGCCAACAAAAAATACCCATTGTGTATTCATTTAACGAATACACAAAAAAGGTTGTAAAATTGGGTCTGGTCACATGGTGACCTGCTGAACAGGCAGCATAACTTATGACCATAATTCCGGGCTCAATTGGTCATAAGTCAAGGACTTCCTGTATTAAAAGTCTATTCCAAAATAATGTGTCATCTCAATAATAATTTAAAGTAAATAATTTTGTTAGGAATGCTTGTTCCTCTGCTAGAAAAGGGAAGCATATAGAAAACCAATTAGTTTGGCGATACTGAAAAAAACAAGCTCAGCTACCATGCGTAGCTGCCCTTCCCAATAAAACAGTCTAAGATGCACCCACTGGGATGTGCAGATTAAAAAATCAAGATGGCACACAAACAGTTGTGCAATGAAAGCTCTGCCCCTTCTAAATATGCATCACATTTATTGATTTAACGCAGACATGTCCAAAGTCCGGCCCGCGGGCCATTTGCGGCC
>NW_015386969.1:41468-83715 GCF_001527695.2 Protobothrops mucrosquamatus
AGAGAGAGGGGAGAGGAAAGGGAAAGGAAAGAGAGAGAGAGAGAGAAAGAGGAAAGAGAGGGAGAGGAAAGAGGCATAAAATAATTCATTTGCATTTAATTGTAATGGTTCAAAGAATGTTCGGAAAAATGTTCGGCCCTCCAGCACGTTCACTTCATCCAATCTGGCCCTCTTTGAAAAAAGTTTGGACACCCCTGATTTAACGTATTTATATAACCACCCACATCATAAAAATATGACTCTGGATGGCATACAAAATAACAACAATTAAAAACTTCATGACAACCTAAAATCGTCAAAAATAAATAAAAAATAGCTGCAGCCTCACTGCAGGGTTAGTCACTGAACAGCTGATTGGTTTGCTAGCCATTATGAATCAGCTCTGCTGTCAGTCAGCTTGCAAAATTCCAGAAAATTTAACAGCCAGCTTTTGCAGGCTGGTGTGGGCCTGCTCCTTTACACCAGTTTGCATAGACCATCATGATCTATTCTTAAATTGTCACATCTCTCCTTAAAGAAAAGAGTTCTGCCTTGAATACTGCACCGCTTAACATCTCTGAGTGTGAATGGTTTTAGCTTTTCTCCTGCATCGTGTGTCCTTCGGTCTGCTGGGTTGGCTCCCCCTTTCCCCTCTCCTGGAGCAGAGAATGGCTCCCCTTTTCCCCTCTCCTGGAGCAGAGAATAAAATGGTCCACAGCAGGTCAAGACCATGTGGCGTGGAGGTTGCAGGGGAGAGAGAAGCTGATGATCTTCTATTAAAGTCTATCAGAGCAGATGGTCTGTTCTGCTTACTGATTCTGGAGAAAGCTTCAAAACGCTCCTGTCTTCTTGCCCAAAAGCAAGCCAAACTTGTCACCTCAGGAGTTTTCTCCCTTGCCTAATATTCAAGTGGTTTCATTTTATCAAGGCTCATTGATCAAGGGTTATAATGATGGCTCAGCATCTGCGGATGGGTCTACAGGCTCAGATTAGTCATTGTGATAGGAGCAAAAGAGATGGTGGAGAAGAAAATGAAGCTATGCTTCTGTTATGGAAGGCAACCACCATGGAAGGCATTAAGCTTTATAAAATCATCTTGGCATGCAGGCAATACTGAATGGCCATTGCCAGGCCAAATGGTGTCAACTGCATTTGGTAGTTTTGTTAACTGTGCTCCAATGGGGATGCACCATGATTCTAGTGTGGGACAGACCACTTCCAAAATGTGGCAATGGGAGACTTTTGGTCTTGCATCGTAGCAACACGGCTGATGGATTGTGGGACTCCATACCACACAGCTGGTTTTGCCCTGCCAGGGGATCCAAAATGGGTCTAAAGTCGCCCTGGAGAGGCGACAAAGAAGAAGCGCCCCCCCGATGATCTAACAAAATGGATTATAGAGCTGCCAGGAGAATCATTATTGTTTGGGAGACAAAAAATGCACATCCTACCTAATTTGTCTTTCCTATTCCCAACAACATTCACAAAAATACAGGAAGAATCCCCTGGCAAGCTGAACATACTGACTTGGAAAGCTACTTGGCAAAAGAAGAAGGCTAGAGTTAGATTCAAGAGATTTGACTCGATTTACCAGATGGAGTATTATATGATTAAACACTTGTTTAAATATGGTTAAAAGAATAGATAAATTTTGGATATAAAGGGGCCCTACAGTAAGAAGTATAAGATATACAAGTAGTATAGTATCTTTTATAATATATGAAATGTAAAAATATTAGGATGGTGTATATGAATGAAAAGTTTGGATATTTAAAGGTAATTAACTTTGAGAAAATTATGACTGATAAGAATGGTTTGAATACTGAGGGGAAACTAAGCTTAAATAAAATCTTGAAAACTGAACACAATAAGATGACCTTTATAAATACAACTGAAACATAAGCCGATTAGAAAAGATGTTATATGTTGACGTTATTGTTATTTGTACAAACACAAGAAAAATGTTTATATTTAACCTTGTATGTATTGAAAGTATTAAGAATTATATTTGTTTAATGTTGACAAAAGGAGAATACTACTAGAAGAAGAGAAGATCAAGGAAATATATCATTAACTAATATATCGATTATGGAATTATAGAAATTAATTATTATTGATTGTTTTTAAATATACGAACCCAGACAACACGCTGTTTGTTAAGCACTAAAGATTGTTAGTGTTAAAAATCAATAAAATATATTAAAAAAAAACAAAAAACAAAACGGGGCAATGGGTGCTGAATGTGGCCATTTTGATCCCAAAGGAAGGAATAGATGCCAGGTGACGGTGGCATTGTGCTGGGGATGCAGGTGGAGAAACAGGCTCAGCCAGTTCCTTTGTCTTTTGCAAAAATTTGCTTTGTAGAAAGATACCGAGCCATCACTCAGGCAATATGATGTCTGTCCTTACTATTGTTGTATCAGTACTATGATGGCTAGAGAGCTCTAAAAGACACTATAAATCACTAGTAGGGATCCATTGTTGAGATGAAAGCCACTGTTAGCAATAGACTTAGACTTATATACTGCCAATTATGGGGAATGTATATTGGTTATGTAATATTTACTGTGATTTTTATTATTGCCTGTTCACCGCCCTGAGTCCCGTAAGGGAGATAGGGCGGTATATAAATTTAAATAATAATAATAATAATAATAATTGTGGTATTCAGCCGGTTTGCACCGGTTCGGCAGAACCGATACCTAATTTTTGTTGAGTTCGGCGAATTGATTATGATAAATCTATGAGGCGCATCATACTAGTGACGCCACCACCATGGGGCATGTTGTGCCGGTGATGATGTCAATGTGTCGCATGTCACACCGGTGATGATGAATATGTGAGGTGCGTCGCTCCGGTGATAACAACAATGCAGTGATGATAAATATGAGAGCCGTGTTGTGCCAGTGATGACGATGAACAGAACCAGTTGTTAAATTGTTTGAATCCCACCACTATATGCCACTTCATAGTACTTTACAGTTCTCCTAAGTGGTTTACAGAGCCAGCACATTGCCCCCAACAACCTGAGTCCTCATTTTACCAACCTCAGAAGGATGGAAGACTGAGTCACTCCTGGCAGTGAACAAAGTCAGCCTGCAATAATTGCTTTTTTCCCCATTACACCACCACAGCGAAAACACAGTTAGAATTATGAAAGCAGTAGCACTGCAGAAAACTCTAGAGAGTTTTTGTATACACAAAGATGGTGATGCAGGAAGTACTCAGCAACAAACTGGTCAATCCCATTTTTATCTGGCGTGTGATGTGAACTTAGCCTACGACAGGTGGTCAGTTTGGGATATGCCGTATCATATTATACCCAATGTTTTTTTTATTACAAACTACACTGAGCCCATTGCACACAATGAGTTCACATAACTTACTTGTAATATATTTTTCAAATTGTAAGCTACCCAGAATGATTGACTGAGATGGGTGGCTATAGAAATTGAATAAATAAATAAATTACACATTAGGCTAAAAATGATTTTAGGGACATCAAATATCCTTAAAATAGTCATATCATCAAACATACATGCAGGGCTTTTTTTTGTCATAGAACGCCCAGAACAGAGTTCCGGCACCATTTTTGGATGGAACCTTGCAGGGTAGGCAAGGCGGGTTGTGTGACATGTGTGAGTTCCGGCTCTTTTTTTTTTTTTTTTAGAAAAAATGAACTGCATACATGTGATAAACAGAAAAGCTCCCCAGACTGCCCCTCCCCAAACTAAGACGATTAAAGGCCTGGAGACAAAAAACATATTAAAAATGGTTGCACGAATTGGGTATGGCCAGTCTAGAGAAAAGAAGGACTAGGGGTGACACGATAGCAGTATTCCAGTATTTGAGGGGCTGCCACATGGAAGAGGGGGTCACGTTATTCTCCAAAGCACCAGAGGGCAGGACAAGAGACAATGGATGGAAACTAATCAAGGAGAGAAGCAACCTGGAATTAAGGAGAAACTTCCTAACAGTGAGGACAATTAACCAGTGGAACAGCTTGCCTTCAGCCGTTGTGGGTGCTTCATCACTAGAGGTTTTTAAGAAAAGACTGGACAGTCACCTATCTGAAAAGGGTATAGGATCTCCTGCTTGAGCAGGGGGTTGGACTAGAAGATCTCCAAGGTCCCTTCCAGCTCTATTCTGATTGATTGATTAAAAAAAATATCCAGATGGCCTTTCAGAGCCATCAATCAACTTAGTTCCTGACATGTCAGGAATGGGCTCATCCTCCCCTGTGCTGACCTCTGGGGAGTTATCTGGGGAGTTGTCAAAGGGAGGCATTACAGCTGGATTTGCTTAACGATCATGTAATTCATTTAACAACTGCTGTTATTTGCTTAATAACCATGCAAAAAGATAACAAAATTGGACACAACTCACATAACAGCTGCCTTGCTTAGCAATGAAAATTTTGGTCTCCGTTATGGTCCTAAGTCAAGGACTACCTATATATGCCTCCCAGGTGAAGATTATAAATTATTGCAAACTAATATAAAGTAAGAGGAAAAAAAGAACAAAGGAAGATGTCAATGAGATGTAAAGTATATTTATATTACTTTATAATGCAAATTATATTTTTTCTTCCTTACTTTATAACATAATTATATGTATAATTATGTTAATTATTACAAATATTATAATTGCTATACTGTTTATATATATCTACATCCTCATAGTTCCCCACAACAACAACCCTGTGAGGTAAGTTGGACTGAGAGAGAGTGACTGGCCCAAAGTCACATAAAATAAAATAAAATAAAATAAAGAAGAAAAAGGGAAACGAAAGAAAGAAAAAGCAAAAGCAAAAAGTGCAAGAAAAGAAAAAAGTTAAAGGAAAATAGAAAAGAAAGAAAGAAAAGATACAAAGAAGTGATTTCCAATATTCTTTACACAGTTATAAATACAATTAAATTTTAACCTCTCCCTCTAATGCTACTCTTCTTTCTATAATTATCCTAATCATCAAATCACTATATTTTTATGCAAAAAGTCCACAAGAGGTTTCAAGTCACCAGGAAATGTAGTAGTGTCTTTTCTCTATCAAAGAAGTTAGTTGATCCATTTCAGCAGAATCTGTGAATTTTGTTCATAGTGGATCCATCTCTATCCCTGTAATAATCTCATTGAAATGATCATACAGTATATTGAAATAATTTTCCATGGCCTTTTTAAAAACAGTTTATTCATTAGTCCTTAAAGGAAAAGTTCTGTCTTCAGTTGAATATTAATTTTTAAAGCATGTCACATGTTCAATGCCCATAAAAGGGGGTTCAGTTCTTCAGTTCCATGTTTGGGGAGACCATCTTAACTTTTTTAACCTCTCTTGCAAAAGAGTGGGCCTGTTTAAAACCCATCAATTACCTGGATGGAATTGGAAGTGTCTTACTTTGTAGTGCCTTCACTTCCACTTTATCTGCCCTGTTTTCTTTTCTTCCCACCAATCTTGTTTGGCAAGCTCCAGTTATTTATTTATTTTTTGCCTCTGTCTACTCTTTATTTACATTTGACTTAGCTGTTCCACTTATCTCTGCTGTTCCACCTTGATCTATTTGCCTCCCTCAGGATGTATTTAAGCTGCACTAATCTAGGAGGCATGAATTTAGCATAACTTGGCTTTGAAGGATCCCTGCCTTGGTTTGCACTGTGAACAGCTTTTCTCTTTGCTGCACCCTTTTGCAGGCAATTCCCTTGCTCTTGGCAAGTCTTTTTTCTTACACACTACCGTACATCTTTTATGAAATTTTAAATTTGCATGGACCTAAAATGGCTTGCTGAATCACCCTAGTGCAGGGGTAGGCAACCTCGGCTCTTTTATGACTCATGGACTTCAACTCCCAGAATTCCTGAGTCAGCTATGCTGACTCAGGAATTCTGGGAGTTGAAGTCCATGAGTCATAAAAGAGCCGAGGTTGCCTACCCCTGCCCTAGTGTCAGTACAGTATCTTCCCATTAGAACACCCAACCAAAGCTTTGGAAGATCCCAGACAAGATATTCTGGTACTGATGCCTTGTATTTCTCTTCTAGAGTGATATTCAGAGCTTCAGGTATGTAGGGATGATCATATCATCCTTAATTCATTTGTCCAGTTTGAAGTCTTCTTAAATTGGTGGCTATCCCAGTGCAAATGAACCATAGAATTCTCTAAGGTGAAAAGCCAACTTTTTGAGTCCAGGTTCTCTCCAGAAAACAGGTTCTCTATGTTGGCCTCATCCTTACAATAGGAATGGGCAACCTGAAATACGTGGACTTCATGGAGCCTCCAATACCTCCTGCCCAAGATGGAGAGACATAAATTCAAAGCCTGTGAAGTTTTAAACAAGCAAAACTAATACTGTAAGCTTTGTGGAACCAATTAATTGGACTTCTTAAGGACACCCAACCCCATCAGATGCAAAATGGTGATTTGAAATGTTCAACTCACTTCCAGCCTCACAAGTCATGTCTCCTGCAAAATGCCTGGATGCAGCCTCCAGGCAAAAAATTGTTTCCCATTACAGATATAAAGTACTATCTGTACAAAAGGCAAGAGTACCCTTTTTTCTTTTTTTTTTTGGCACTAAGCAGTCTCTATAGGCCCAGACCTTGCATCTCTGATAAATCCATAGACAGTGGAAGAGAATAGAGGTTTAATTTTTCTCCCATAGTGATCTTGGTTGCACTGAGGTCCTTGATGTGGAAAAGAAGCTTGGTTGGTATGGGGTGAAGCCATCTACAAAGATTAGTTAAGTAAAGAACTTCTTCCTTTTCCTGTCACATTTAACTAGGACTTTTTAGTATGACAAAGAGGAGGACTATGGGTGACATGACAGCAGTCTGACAATATTTGAGAAGCTTTCACGGAGAGGAGGCGGTCAACCTATTCTCCAAAGCACTTGAGGACAAGATAAGAAGTAACAGATGGAAGTTTAACAAAGAGTAATCCAATCTAGAACTAAGGAGATATTTCCTGACAGTGAGAAAAATTAATCAGTGGAACAACTTGCCTCCAGAGGTTGTGGGTGCTCCAACACTCGAGCTTTTAAAGAAGAGATTGGATAACCATTTTTCTGAAATGGTATAGGGTTTCCTGCCTTAGCAGGGGGTTGGACTAGAACAGGGGTGTCAAACTGGCAGCCTGCGGGCCGGACGTGTCACGCAGAAACCGCGCCCACCCCATTGCCGGCAATGGCAAAACAGTCCCGATACGTTGCATGACGTCACGTGACGTCGCGAGTTTGACATGTCTGGACTAGAAGACCTCCAAGATCCCTTCCAACTCTGTTATTCTGAATGATCCTGAATTTTAGAGTTTATAGAAATAATAGGAAAACCCCCTTTTCTGTATTGACTTCATTTATTTATTTTATTTATATCCTCCCTTTCTCCTGTTTTCCCCACAACAACCCTGTGAGGTATGTTGGGTTGAAGGAGTGATTGGCCCAGGGTCATCCAGCCATTTTTTTCACTTTCACCCACCTGCATAATTTTATATGGCCCTTATCTATTAAGCAGTTCCAAACATTCTAATATGTGCTTGCAGAAGTGTTGCTGTTTAGCCTGTGACTGTTCTTTGATTGTCCTCGTGGATTCCTGTTCTCCTTTACATTGTGAATAACTATTTCAGTTTCTGTAATCTTATCTGCTTAAGGTTACTATATACATTTAAACAGGGCCTTTTTTTGTCATAGAACGCCCAGAACGGAGTTCCGGCACCTTTTTTGGATGGAACCTTGTAGGGTAGGCAAGGC
Organism: Protobothrops mucrosquamatus; assembly: GCF_001527695.2. NCBI lineage: Eukaryota > Metazoa > Chordata > Lepidosauria > Squamata > Viperidae > Protobothrops > Protobothrops mucrosquamatus. Next base: position 49,182 of record NW_015386969.1, read on the forward strand.
GGGTTGTATGACGTGTGTGAGTTCCGGCACCTGTTTTTTTTTTTTTTGTTTTTTTTTACAAAAAAAGCACTGCATTTAAAATGTAAGATGATGAATGCCAACTCTGGAGGCTGGAAGGAATATTTCAGTTGGGGTGGGGTGGGGGAAGTAGGCAATATCCACCATGGATGAGGTGGTGTTAGTAACAAGATGGTACTAGGTTACACATAGCAGTAGCAGTTGAATTGTCTGGTGCAGTTCTCAAGTTGGGGAAGCTTTAACAGTTAAGACTATTTTAAAGCATATACTGCAATGTTCAGGTGTTTCTTGCTTCAAAATAATGGGAAGACATTCAGGTGATTGTTATTTAGAAGAAGGCGAGGGACAAGTTGCTTACCCTTGCTTTAGGCTTTGAACTTGCTCAGGAACAGCTGGTATTTTTTGCCAATTTGAAATTCTTACTGTTTTCTTATTGCTACCTAATAATACACTTTTAAAATTCCCTATTAAAGTAAGGGATATTTCCTCTCCTCCATGACTGGAAAGTTGAAAGCTTAATACTTTCTGATCTGATCAAAGTAGGCTTCCAAGTTGACCTGGGGGTGGGGGTGGGGAGAAAAAGAGGTGTACCTGCTTCCTTGCCTTAAACTGCACTTTAGTGTTTAGCAATCAGACACACAAGTTTTTCCCATTGACTGATCAGCCTTCTCCCCATTGGCTATGTCTCTGGTTACTGTGAAAGGCACAGCTACAGGGACAAGTTGAAAAATGGACTCTCCTAGAATATGAGCTTCATTAGTCATTGATATACAGCCGGAGATGCTGAAACTATTCCCAGTTCAGGTAAAATGAAGATTTGGCCCATTCTGGGGATGAAAGGAGTAATTTGTGGAGAATATGAATTAGTCTCCCAAGCTTCAAGCATGTTCCTGGTTGCGGCATTGCTGACAAGTACTCTGTCCTCCCTTCTCCTGGAAATGAATGGTGTTATTAAGTGTAGAGATTGAAACCTTTTCATATTCTTATGCCCCAAAGGCACTTTTGTCAGTACTTCTATTCATTCACTCAGCAGAAGGTGGAGTTCAACAAACAGACTTACACATAACCAGACCAGTGGTAAATAGTTTTGCACAAGCAGATTTATTTTGGGGGAAAAAAGTACTATTTCTGCACAACAATTGAGTTCATAAGCAGAGATATACAGGGTTTGGGTTGGATTATTTGTTCATGTGGCAGGGGTGGGTAGTGCTGTAGATTTGGCAGCTGTAGCCCTTGATATTTTAACAGTGGCCACGGTGTAGTCTGGAGTGAGGAATTCAGGTTTTGGATTGGGATTTCCAGCTTATAAAGGGTGTAAAAAAGCACTTGCAAACAGTTGGAATTTGCTCTTGTTTGTTTGCTTGCTAGCTACAGTGATTTCACAGTATTTTTTTTCTTTCCATAGCACCAATAAAATTTGAAGCCCAGAACAACTTGTTTAACCCAGCTTTCTGTCTATGGGAAACAGGTTAGATGGCTGGTTAGAGATGTCTAAGGTCCCAATAGTGCAAAAACCTGCATGTGCGCTTACACTTGTCATAAGGACCCAGCATTGGGATAAGGAATATTGGGGTCCTGAGCTAAATAATACTCTGGGATCTCACATCTATCCTATTTTTCTGTCTGGAATGGATTCCCTGTTGTGCGATTATGAAGCAGCTCCTGGGGATGGAAGTAACACTCCCCTACAGTATTGGTAAAGTTCAAGGAACCACATGCAGACAGAAAGATGCCCCACACACAGGGTAGCTGGATTGCACAAGTTAAAAATTATCTATATACTTAACATCTATCACTGAATCAGACATACCATGTTAGCAGCTGGATATGTCCTTTTAGCTGATAAGCTGCTATACCTGAACATCTGGAGTTCTGCAGAGAAGTGAAAAGCAGAGAATACCCACTCTTATGATTCAGGAATGGATGTAAGTACACAGGGTCAATATCTGGATTGCAACCATTCGACTTTATCCACACAAAACAGAGTTGCCACCTTATTTGCTCTGACTGCCACAGACTGACTACAGTCAGTTAGCAGTTAATTATGGGTTCCACTCATTTTCAGGCCAGGCCCAGCATCTCCTGCCAAATGTTTACTGTATATACAGGCCATTTAGATGACAGCACTAAACCTTAGGCACTGCAGCAGTAGACAAGATTCTTTTGTATCAGGAGTCCTCTAGGATCTATTCTTCGGTAAACTAAGGCTGGTTGGCTAATATAGCCTTACAAAGTTGTTTCTGTGGATCCCAAGAAGACACATTATGGTAGTAAAGTTGGCAGTGTGTGTGCAACTCTGCAAAATCTGGGCTTATTTGCACATGCTCATGCACCCTATATGTATAACATCACCCAAATCTGGTGCACCCATTTACATTATAATTCTGGAAATCTGGGACAAATTGGAAGCCCCAGCCCATTTTGTTCACATGTCCCACTCACATAAAAGCCATGTGCTAGTTATAATTGTAGACTAGCTGAGACTAACAGTCAGACCAAAGCCTCTGCCACATTTTGCATGGCTCATGCTTTGCCATGCTTGCTAGAGCTATGACCAGTATTGTCATGTTAAAAAGTTATGCTTATACATCTAAGAAAGCTCCTTCCATCTGGATGCATCCCAAAGTGCTTTACAAGCCTCTGAGCGATTCACTGACCTTTGTGCGTTTCGTTGTTAAAATAACACAGTGATCGCTTTTGCAAACACTGCAGAAGTACGGTCACTTCTGGACTAAAGTGCAGCAACTGTCCAACAACTCAGAGCAATGCTACATGCTAGGTTTAAGGACAGCAAGCAAGGAAGAATATTCTACCCAATGGAAACTGCACAAGAAAGTTTCAGGCACAAAGCATCTAAATGGCAGCTAGGGATTCAATGAAGACGCCAGCACAAATACATGAAGTGCTTGCATTATCGGTCTTCCTCTTTCAGCCTAGATGAGACTAAAGCACGCAAGAGATATCATGAGGAGAAGAACAGCTCAGAAAGGGAATATATCAAGCAATCATAGCTAGGCAAAAGTTTTACTTTTGATCTGTTACCTTCAGGCAGGGGTGTCAAACTGCCATCACGTGACGTTGCGAGTTTGACACCCCTGCAAGTTTCAGGAGTGGCTCTGGGAAAGGTTGTTCAATGGCCATGTGTGGATCTAAGGACTAATTTGAATTGGGTCATTACTAGGGTTGCCAACTAACCTAGCACCAACACCCAGAAAATTTGTATCAGTTTATCTAACAGTAAATCTGATCTATACAGAACAACAATCAAACATGCCCACAGCATAGGTCTTTACTGCACAGGAGGTAAATATTTTATATGGCTTTCTGAGATCTACTGTTGAAATTGCAGTTAAAGACAAGGAGATTATGCTCTGACTACTTGAAAAGTTGGGAACCCTAGCTATTAGCCTTATTTTTAACGCACACATCCAGGCCACGGTTAATCATACCATATGATAAACTTTAACAATTAAGTTTCAAACCCCAATGATCTTTAGTTTGCATTCATATGGCAAAACTCAGTTGCAACCCAGTAGACCAGGGGTCTTCAAACTTGGCCCTTTTATGACTTGTGGACTTCAACTCCCAGAATTCCTCAGCCAGGCACGCTGAGGAATTCTGGGAGTTGAAGTCCACAAGTCATAAAAGGACCATGTTTGAAGACCCCTGCAGTAGACCAATCTAACTGATTTCTAGAATACAACTGCTCATACCTGCCAACTGATGGAAATTTACAATTCTACCTAATGCAAGGATATATGCATTGGAGACAACAATTCTGACTTTTGTTGAGATCAGTCGCAATCATTCTTCTTAGTACTGATGTCAATATGATATGACACGAACAACTCCCTACTTCAGTTGCAAACCTCATCAGCTAACCCTGTCTTATTTTAAAGAGCCTTACAACTTGTTTCTGAAACTTTTCTCACTAATCAGGCATATCCAGTTGATGCCTCACCAATGTTATCATTCTGTGTTTTGTCTCCCTCTCCCCCCACTTTGGATTATATGTTTGCATAAATGCTGCTTTTGCAGAGGGGGGTGCAGTAGCACATTCACCTAGCTAAGAACTGAAATGGCTAGCAAATACCCAATAATATATTGTACTCGTGGTTGACCCTTCCTGGAGGTGTTGAGGTAAGGACTCCACGGGTGGTGTAAATTATGCCTCTCTGCTGTAAACAGCAAAGGAGGAGATGATGGTCTCCATCATCTTAGGTTTTCACACATGTTGCTTTATCTGGTAGATTTCTTCCCAGAAGCAAAAGCCATTGTAGCTCATGTGTGTTATTTTTCTGTATCCCTTCATCTTGTCTTCCTTAGATGTTGCTGTTCCTCTGACATTATCTCCCCAGGAAGAGTAATGCTTCACCGAAGCAGAGGAGATTACTTGCCAACAGTAACGTGCTTACAGATTTTGTGCTTGGTGCCCCAGTTATACAAGAGGAAAGCACTTCAGATATTGTCTGGTTTTTCTTTTTTCCCTGGAGTGGCTCCCACTGAGAAGTTTGGTTTTTATTTTATTTTTTTTGAACAAACTTCATTTCCTCTCCTTAATTTTATTCAACACTGAATAAATACTGTGAATGTAATCGAGTGGAAGTGAAGGCAGATCATTTTGAGGAAGGTCTTAATTCAGTGGGAGAGTTACATGCTTTGCATGCAGAAAATCCCAGGCTAGATCCCTGGTGTCTCTGATTAAAATGGTCTTAGGTGGCAGAAAAAAAATCTTTCCCTGAGACCAGGAGAGCGGCTGCCAGTCAAAGTGGACAGTACTGGGTTGGATGGTCCAATGGTCCGATGTACCATAAAAGAGCTTCAGAATTTTCCCGAGGCATTGTAGGTTGGTGCGCCATTGGATGACTTTTTATGGCTCTGCAGTTCTTCTTGACACAAGCTTTTGTGCAAATCACAGTTTCGATGCCAGTTTTTTCTAGTTATAACAGGGTGACTTAAGCTCTCTCCTCCAGTGAGTCTACAATGGAGGGCCTACTTTAAGACAAGCTGTTTGTTCACTGGCTAAATATTCCCTTCCCTCCAACTTTGGTGCTCTACAAAAAGGTACAAAACCAACTTTCTTCTCCAGAAACTCACACACAGAATAACAGCATCTGTGTCTGGACAGAATAAGGGGGAAAATCAGATTATAGAATACAGAAAGACAAGGAATTTATCCTATGCAGTGGAAAGAATATACTGTGCAGAAGTACAGCTAGGATGATATGAGAAAGTTTTTTCTTCTCATGATTCAATGCAGATAAAACTGTTCTTTTGTGCATGTTTCCTCTAAGGGTCCCGGGTGAGCTGCCAATATGAAATGGCACATCTGTCAGCTAGATGCTATAACTAATTGAATATACAGTATCAATGAACTTCCCATTCTCCACCATGGAGTGAACACCAGAAAGTGCTAGACTCCTTTCCTCATTTCTTTTTTGGGTTACTTTTCAGTGACAAAAAACAACCAACGTCTTCAAACTTGGCAATTTTAAAACTTGTGGACTTCAATTCCCAGAATTCTCCAGCTTACCAAAGTTCCTTATGACACACTCAAGGGGGCCGAGGGCATATTCCTTCTTTTTATTCATTCTAACAGGTCTTCCTTGGGCTGAGCCCATGTGTCTAAGTCACTCACATCACTTGCACGGCCTGTTGGGCCAAGAGAGATCCACTGACCTTCCTTGCAATGTAAACACCCCCGGTAAATGGCACAACAGCCTAGCGGGGGGCCACGGGGGGCTAAGATCAGTATCACACCCAGGCCTGGTCAACAGCGGGAAATATGTAAGGAGCAACCACATATCACAGAGCAACCACAAAGTTCAACACTCACAACTTGTTGGAGCATGAGAGTACAAGGATGGCCCTCCTTGATTTCTAAACACCCCCAAACATTGGGGGGATCTAGGTGTGGCTAAGGCCAACCCTTCTGCCCAGCTCTGGTCAACAATGGGAAATGATTCAAGGAAACAAGCACACTGGCACACTGTAGATAAGAGGGGAGAAAGCAGAATTGGCTAAGAATGTTCCCTTTTGGGTGTTTCCCTAAAGACATTGTACATTCCCAGGTGGGTTAGGACATTGGGTGTTTTTCTTGCTGCCCTTTCATGACCCTGCATCCATGTCTCTGCAAGTGCCCAAAGACAGCAGGGCCATCTGCACATATTCTCAACTGATACTTCCTATGCTGTCTCCTAATTCCGGGTCAACAAGCCATGCTATTAGACTTGTGGACTTGCTGGGTGGAGAATTCTGGGAGTTGAAGTCCACAAATCATAAAGTTGCCAAGTTTGGAGACACTTGATCTAGATCTATTTTTCCAAAATAGGTAATATAATAAGCCCGCTCATTTTGCAACAAAGATGGCAGTGTGTAATAGCTTACTTACTGTAAGGCAATTTTGATATTATTTTTAGAACAAAAGAGATGTGCAGAAATGCAGAGGAGAATCGTTATGACTATAATTGTTCTTAGGCTCAATTCTAATTAACAGGTTAGAGATTAATTGGCAGTAGGCTAGATGGGTAGACCAATATTCTACCCTGCTATAAAGCAATTCCGCATGCTTCTCTCAATCCAGCAGTTTTGGAGATACTTCAGTGACAATAAATAAGTGTTCCTCTGGGTCCCTCAAAAGCTTCCTTGCTACTCTCCCTTGATAAGCTCAGAATGGGAGACAGTTACCCGTAGGAAAGATAGGTACAGCTGCTAAATGTGGTGTGTATTCTTTCAGTAACAAATAACTCTTAAGGGGAAAAATAAATTATAATGGATTAGAGATGAGAAACCCTTTCACTACAGAAGGGAGGGGAAAAAAAATCCCATCTGGTTATTGTGACTTCAGTCCGGCATTGAAAAGCGAGGCTGATCAAGGTTGGATGGAGAGTGGCTGGCATTTCTTTTACGATGAATGTAACACATACAGTGCTTAGTAGAAATAGGCTGAAGTGAAATTGGGCGGAGAATTAATTTGTTGGCATTGTTACACTGGGTGGGGGCTCTAGACAAGTGCTGGACACTGTAGCTATTTCATGATATTTTCACACCAAACCATACAATAAAACGTAGAGGTAGATAATCCTAACATTTGCTCTTCTGAGCCCTGGCAGGTGCTGAACCAAACTGGATGCAGATGGTACCATGATCAGAAGTGTTGGTCTCTGCTGTGCTATCAAAATAGTAATTATATTTGCTTTTTAAAAGCAGAAACTACATGTTGGATGTAAGAGCTGACCAAAATCAGAAGTCCCATGTCTCTATCTCAACTCCTCTCTGTCTCAGAATTGCTTAGTAATTGAAAAATATGTGATGAAATCAAATTGCCTGGCCATTCACCTCTCTGAACAGAGGCCAATAAATGAATGGGTTCATTAGGCTACATCTCAACTTTCAGATTACTGGAAGTTGGAGGGAAAACAGATGAAGAGAGTTTTCTGACCCACAGAAAACAGGTTGCATATACATTATTCTACTTTTGGGGCATAATTGTAATCTCTGTCTCTCTCCCACCATGCCCTTTTATTCTGGCCAATTTTAAAGGCTGTTCTGCTCTCATCTCCTTTTCTATGACAATGCTCAACCTTTGCTGCTAGGACAGTGGTTCTCAACCTTTTTAATGCCATGACCCCAACCGGTCGTAAGTCGAGGACTAAACCGGTCGTAAGTCGAGGACTAAACCAGTCATACGTTGAGGACTAAACCGGTCGTAAGTCGAGGACTACCCAACTGGTCATAAGTCGAGGACTTTCCCTGCCTGGGAGCGCCGCGCATGCGTGGTTCCGCCCCCTGCGCCGGCCGAGGCGTAGCTGGCAAGCGGCAGAGACGGAGCAGGCCAACCACCAGCTGGCCCAGCCCAAGGGAGGTAAGGCACCCGCCGGAAAAGGGGAAAAAATGGCAGACAAAAAAAATGGCGGACAGCCTTGCTTGGCGACCCCCGTGAAATGGTCGATCGACCCCAAATGGGGTGCTGACCCACAGGTTGAGAACCACTGTGCTAGGAGGACAAATCAGCTGTGAACCTAGTGATCCTCAAGGATATTAGGCTTTGTGGGCACCCCGTTTTCTCCTCTTGTCCTTCACTGAAGATCTGTTTCTGAGGCTGGGAATACAAAGACCATTGAGAAAGCAATAGCACTTAGACTTATATAACACTTCATAGTGCTTTATAGCACTCTTTAAGGGGTTTACAGAGTCAGCATATTGCCCCCAACAATCTGGGTTCCCATTTTAACAATCTCGGAATGATGGAAGGCTGAGTCAACCTTGAGCCAGTCAAGATCGAACTCCATACTGTGAGCAGAATCAGCCTACAGTACTGCATTCTAACTACTGTGCCACCATGGCTCTTCACCATGATGATGATGATGATGATGCAAGAACTATCCAGATGGCAAAATGAGTGACCTTTCTAGTTTAATATTTCAAACTAAAGGCAAGGAATTCTAAAATGTGAAAAGCCTCTCCATAAATCTCTACTATGAGATGAGTAACAATTAACTTAATTTTCTTATATGGGGCATTCGATCATTCAGATCACAATAAATATGCGTCTTTTCCACCTTCCAAAAGGACATTTATTTCTTAAGCCTCCCCTTAATTCCTAAAAATGAATGAATGGCTCAGAATTTCATTTATCCGCGTTGCTTTTTCTTGTTGAAAATAACACCTGTTCACGCCTCAATGCTGTTATGTATGCCCTATGTTATGTATGCCCTATGTATGCCCACCAAGTTTCTGTATTCTATATCTTCTTATGAGGAGAATCATTAAATATGTTAAAAGATTGCTTCAACACCCCCCGCCCCACAATCTCTTTATTTAAGATATACTTTGTTTTTTAAACAAAGGAAGATTTTTTTCTGCATTTTTAAAATAAGGCATTAAAAATGTTGGTTCTGCTGTACCTTTTAGAAAGTGGAGGTTGAGAAATAGGAGGGAATTAACCAGACACAACAACACTGTTTGCCGATGTCCTATTTGGAGCACAACGTTGCATAAAAGGCTCTAGTGAGTTTAAGCTATTTATTACAGAGTCCTGGTATTTCACTGGCACTTAGCTTTCTTAATATGTACCAACCTGAAAGGGATGGGATTGTCCTCTCAGATGGAGAGAAATACTTTTTATTTAAATCTTTACATCTTCTTGTCCCTCCGTTCTAAGGACATTCCTCCCTTTTCTTGTTGTTACAGTGATGACCAAATGCCTTGGGAGCTCATCGTAAAACCCAGACTTTATCATTAAAGAATGCTGTGTCCTTGGAGGCCATTATTTTCAATGCCATGCTTGGGCATGAAATGACCATTGGTCAAAATTCTTCATTATGTTTTGAGTAGTTGTTCTTTTCTCAGACGGTGATGGATTTAAATCAGAAGCAGTAATATTGAATGCTTACTTGCTTAAAGAACTGCATTTTTCTAGGATGTTCCCTCAACTTAAGCCTCTTGTGTGAGGTAGAAAGATGTCAGTATCCCTCAGGTATAACTGTGGAAACAGTAACTTTTTGCTGTTGAGTTCCACAACTGATGTTAAGCTTTAGAGGACAGGATGGAACATCTATTGTAATAGCACCTTAGATTTCTTAGCTTTCTACCATGTAATACTTTATGAGAAATCAATGTTCTTTATCATTAATAAACTGTCATAATCATTCTTAAAGGCCGGGATAAATAGGGAAAATAAAACATGTAGAAATTAAATGAATAATATCTGAGTCAACACTCTGGGTTGGTTCTGTGCTAGCATGAATTAAAACTATTAAGGGCCAAAGAGAAATCTAGTTAAGGTATTACAGCAAACATCAGCACTGTGACTGCAGGACCCATAGAACCCACCTGACTGAATAACAGATATAAAACTTATCCAAGTTACTATGTATGTTTGTCAGCAGGTGTGATAAGCAAGTGGCCCTATGTCTCTGAGCTCTTATCAATTTATTTTGATTGGATTAATTTTTTTGCACTCCAGTTATGTGTGCAAATTAATTACTTCTACCTTCAGCATCAACTGCATGGATTGACTGAAACTGAGCTATACAACTAACTCACAGTACAGTACAGATTGAACAGATTAGAAACCTGCTTTTGAGCCATTTTGCAGTTTGTGGTACTCCGATGTCATAATTGCCAGAAGGAGCTTTAGATTATGTTTTGTTTTGTTTGGGGACTTGGCACTGTTGACTGTTTTTTTTTTTCTTACAGATGCAAAATTGCTGATACAAAATCACATCTATAAAAAAAATGTATAATTAGCAAAGAATACTTTGGGGAAAATGGCATGTAAGGATAAAAGATGAAGTTTTAGATAATTTTTTTTTAAAAAAACTTTTCCCAGCTTTACAATGTTAACTGGACATGATGAAGATTATAAATCAAATATCTGGATAGCTTTAGATAGTGGAAGGTGGACCTAGATAGAAAGGATCTACCCCTGCCTTTGAACCCTTTGCTCTTACCATGCTTACATAAGATCTCTCACAATGTTGGAAGGCAGAACGTCTCCTGCCACATTCATAGTCCCTATTCCAGTCTTTTTCTTGGTCATGAGCACCATGACTTGCACAGTTCGCTTAAAACTTGGCCGGCAAGCTCTTCCATCTCTCAGAATTGTGAGCGGGTTAGTCTTGGAGGCTGTGTCAGATTTCTGGGTGAGCCTATAGCACCGGGGATAATTGCTGAAGCATTCAAAAGTGTCAGAACAATTCCTACAGGATCCACGGTGGTCAGTGAAAGCAGCAGAGAATCTCATGGAAGCCCGGCCATCTGGCGTGTGGAAGGATCGGAGGGTGATGACCCTGGACCGGGTGCAACAGCAGACTGCACACACTGCCTGGAAGAATGAGAGGTCTTTAGAAAGGAACTTCTGGAAGTTGGGCTTGAAGAGCAGATAAACCAGAGGGTTGTAGGTGGCCGAGGACTTGGCAAAGACAGCAGACAGGGCAAAGGCCAGGATTGGCACTTTGCTGGCATCGCCAAATGCTGCCCACATAGCAACAATGGCATAGGGGGTCCAAGCAGCCAAAAATCCAATGCACACAGAAACACTGAGCTGGAAAAGAGAGGGAACAACCAAGATCAAAATGGTAATACAGTATGTTCCACATTTTGCTTCATCTTAAGGTTCTGTAAGGGGATTCATACATTGCAATAAGATAAGAGAGTGGCTTGATTGGTTTGGGTTAATATGATATGTAAACCCAGCCAATTATAATTTATTCAGGAAATCATGGTTAAGCAAGCAATGACTTAATGTGATTTGTGGCTCTATAACTCAGCCATTCTTAAGTTTGATTAAGCTTATACAGTAGAATCTGGTTGAATGTTGAGCTTTGTGGCATGCCAGTGCAGAAATCTTACAATCTCTATGGAATATCTTAGGGTCAGAGTTACTACAAATATGCATTGATTTTAAACGAATATAATTCTCTGGACTTCCTCAAACAATATAGAATACAGTTGTGTAATGACAGTACTGAGATGTTCCTTAAAAATAGACAATCTCCCTATATGTTTCTGTTTCCTAGGCTTCTCTGGGAAAAAAAGGTGATTTGACCATTAAGTATGTTGTATAGATATATCTAACCACATTAGTCTGCTTCAGTCCATTCCAGACAATGGGGAATGATTTTAGTATCCACACAGCCTTTTCTGTGACAAAAATGGAAGGTTATCAACTTCAGACCCTGCCTTTCTCCCTCCCTCCCTCCCTCCCTCGTTCAGCTTGGTATGGTCTAAGTATATGGACATTACCTTTGCAGGTAATATATTGAATGTGAAAAAATTAGCTTCTTGCATTTCCTGTGCATGAGATTTTGCTTTGTTTTTTTAAAAAAAGATAAGGTAAAATCTCCCTGGAGTCAAAACTGACTTCTGGTGATTACATGGAGATATCCATATTTTTCTGGCAACAGTATAGAAGTGGTTGCTATTGCCTCCTTCAAATCTTTCCAGTTGCCTCTCCTATAAAAGCAGGACGGCATCAGAGCTAAGCAATGTGTTGCAACTGAATAGCATCATCATCGCATCATTCTGTACTCAAGAGATCTAGCTGCCAGAAGATAAATAAGTATCTAGTGCACTTCTGGAGAGAAACTATCTACTGCAGCTCAGAATAATATGCTGCCTGCGTGTATATTTAATTAGCCTGTAATTAATGAGTTAATTAATTCAACTGGTGAATTGGTTAGTGCATTCAACCAGATGATAAACAAGCCCTGGAGTTTCTCTTCTCTTTAGATAAGCAGGCTATGATATGCTGCTGACATACTGCTTGCCGATCAAGAGGGTAAGGTGTGTACACAGTTAAATTAAGTTGTCAAATCATGACAGGCAACCGTGCAACATGAATGAGCAAATCATCCTGATGTAATAGAACTCTCTCTCATTTTATCTTTGCCTGCTGCTGTGCCTGATTCATCATGCCACCTCCGTCTTCCAATGGCATTTTTGTGGGGGAACCATTTTTTTTTTTAAAAAATCCCCAAATTGAAGATTCTTCATATGAGGATTCCCAGGGATTCTGGAAGAATAAATCATTGGCAAGAAAGGGGGGTGGATGCATTTAAACCAGCAGCAGGGATGTCACTGAGGGTAGATACCCCAGCTGTATGACTTAGAATTGATTGCTAAGCAGATTGTCACATTCCTGCTTTCCTCCATTCACATCCCTCTTAGGACATTTATGTGCAGTCTTGCACTGTAGAATCTCTTTAGACACTAGCAGTAGCAACATGGACATAACTTTTGCTGCTGTTGTGGTTTTCTTGATGAAGAATAAGCTCTATTCAAAACAGATGTACAGTTTGGAGATCCATGGTACCATGCCATCAACATTTCCTTATGCTTTGTATTTCTGAAAATGCTTTGGCAAGCAATCAAGGCAACTGAATGGAGCTGAGCATTTACTGGCTGGATGCCCTTCCTGATGCCTATGCGGAGCTCACAGCAGATATTTTCTCTTTGTGCCCAGAGAGTGAAATATCTGCTGCTATGTAAGATCGAACTCACAGCCTCCTGACTGTGAGACGAAAGCTCCACCTCTAGGCCATCATGCCACTTGAAGAGTGATAAATGTATCTAGGGCTTTTAAATGCTTTGCTTCTCTTTTGCTTGCTGACTTTCAACGCCATATTTCCTTCTTGCCATTTGGCCAACATCTCTTCTTAAATCACCAAGATATTCCTTGGATATTTTGAAAGGTCCTATACAATTTTTTTCATCATTTGTTTTTAAATCAAATGATGTCACTGGGGCCAGATTTTGAGTTAAAGATACAGTGTTGAAGGAGTTATATAAGAAATTTCTACAGTTACACATTATTTAATTTCTTTACTATACATTCATACATTGAACTGTACTCTTTGACTTATTGTACAACCAAAATTGGGAGTAGAATTTCCCTTGCTAAGCAACGTGATTGATAAGCAAGTTGTGCCTGATTTTATGACCTTTTTTCATGGATGTAAAGTGAATCTCTGCAGTTGTTAAGCAAATCTGGCTTCTCTTATTGATTTTGCTTGTCAGAAGCTAGTTGAGAATATTGCAAATGGTGATCACCTGTCCTCAGAACAGTGGAACCATCATAAATACATTATGTGACTGTGGGGATGCTGCGATGGTTTTTCAGTGCTGTTGAAACTCTGAATGGTCACTAAATGAATGGTTGTAAGTAGAGGAATGCCTGTAAAATAGTTTGTTTCCTTTTGGGTCAGAATGTTTTGTGACTCTAAGTTCTGTGGTTTGTAAAATATGGTTTATGATTTAAATATGCTACGGGAACTCAGCCAATTATTGTTTAGATTATGTTTAAGGAAAACATGACTTTTAGCAATCTATAAAGTGAATATATATACCCTGCATAACAAATCCATAATAACCCAAAAGTGAAAAAAGACACTGGATGTCTGTTGCAGAGGGAAAGGATGTTGTATGCATCATGACATCCTTTTGCAAATAATGTGAATTATGCATTTTGCATCTGTTATAGATGCCTATTATTTTAAGATACAGTATTCTTAGATTAGCTATAGAAGCCCAGAGCCCAAATTGGAACTGAGAAACTGATCATCTACCTGAACACAATTCATTCCACCGTTTGATGCTTATATAGCATCCTTCAATTGGTGAAACAGTTTTTGTCAGTAAATTAAGGTACCATTTGGGCTTATTTTCCTTCTTGCAGGAAAGCATCTCAGAGAATACAAAGACTAAAATTAAGAGATTTTTTTTCTAAAAATACTGCCTCCATATGGGTATCAGAAGCCTATCCACATTGTGCTTCAATCCTTACCTTGACAATTAGGCTGTGGACACTGTTGTGTTTGCTCTGGGGTGACATATGCTGTTTCACTGCTCTTCTGGACACTTTCACAGTCCAAAGGATGAGTGAGTAGGAGATGATTATCAGGGTGCATGGAATGATGTAACAGAAGACAAAGAGGGCCATGATGTAGAGTTTGGCTTCTCTGGTTGAAGCTTTCCATTTGATGCAGCAAGCAGTCCCGTAAGGCTCTGGACCATAACTGCCCCAGTCAGCCAGAGGAGCCGCTGCGAAGATGAATGCATAAATCCAGACACAGGCTAGCAAGACCCCAGCATATGGGGGAGAAAATTTATTGCCTAAAGGAAGAAGAAAGGAGATGGGTTAGAGCTTTTCCCAATTAAGGCCACTCTGTTTATTCGTTTAAAGGATTCTTTATCTGAAATGGCATCAAGAAAATGGGCAGGGCAGCCTAATCAAAGCTAACAGTCTAAAATGTAAATAATAATAATAATAATAATAATAATAATAATAATAATAATAATGATGATGATGATGATGATGATGATGATGATGATGATGATGATGATGATGATAAAGTTGGAAGGGACCTTGGAGGTCATCTAGTCCAACCCCCTGCTCAGGCAGGAAACTCTATACCATTTCGGACAAATGGCTGTCCAGTTTCTTCTTAAAAACTTCCAGTGTTGGTGCATTCACCGCTTCTGGAGGCAGGAAGTACCTGATTTTTATTTTTTACCTCAGTGAGAATTTGAGGAAGTCACAATTTCAACAGTGCTGACTGAAATCTCTTCGGATGGAAGCATGGTAGTCCACTACAGTTATGACAGTTGTAAAACAGTTTTACAATGTTTTTCTTGGCAGTTGTTAAATGAACATGGTGGTCATGAAGCAAAGATGGCTGTTGTAAAGTGAATGCAATGGTGATTAAGGGGTGATTTTGCTGAAAATTGGAAGTGCCAGTTTTCGGCATAGCCATCATAAAACACAATAATGTGACTGTGGACTTTGCAAATAGAGGTTAATATAGGTGTTGCCAAACATCTGAAGTTTAGTCCCATGACCAGGGAGGGGATCGGAACTTTGAATCTGGGTCGTAAGTCCCTTTTTTCAGATCAGACATTACTGGTTGTAACTCAAGGATCTTCTAATAGAAACAATGTAATTCACTAGAAATGTGCTGTGTTCCTTCAAATGCTGTACAATCATCCCAGTGCCAAAGAAACCCTCCATCAAAGAACTGAATGACTACAGACCGGTTGCTCTGACATCCGTTGTTATGAAAACCTTTGAAAGGTGAGTGCTGGGCCACCTGAAAACCATCACGGATCTATTGTTAGACCTCTTGCAATTTGCCTATCGAGCAAATAGATCAGCAGATGATGCTGTTAATATGGCTCTGCACTACATCCTACAACATCTTAAATCTCCAAAGACCTATGCAAGGGTCCTTTTTGTAGATTTCAGTTCGACATTCAATACCATCATTGCAGATATTCTTCTCACTAAACTAAATCAGCTAGCCATGCCTGACCACATCTAACAGACAGGAAGCAGCAAGTGAAGCTAGACAAAATCACATCAGATACCTGTACAATTAGCACCCCCCCCCCAGGGCTGTGTGCTCACTCCGCTTCTCTTCTCTCAATATACCAATGACTGCATCTCAAAAGATCCCTCTGTTAAAGTATTGAAGTTTGTAGATGATATAACAGTGATTGGTCTCATTTGAGACAACGACGAAGTTGCATACAGATGGGAGGTTGAGCAATTAGCCTTATGGTGGGGTCGGTACAATCTTGAACTGAATACACTCAAAACTGTAGAAATGACAGTAGATTTTAGGAGAAACCCTACTATTCTACAACCTCTTACAATACTAGACAATACAGTATCAATAGTAGAGACCTTCAAGTTTTTAGGTTCCATAATACCTCAAGATTTAAAATGGACACCTAACATTAAAAATATTATCAAAACAGCACAACAAAGAATGTTCTTCCTGCACCAACTCAGAAATCTCAAACTGCCCAAGTATCTGCTGATAGAGTTCTACAAAGTAATTATTGAGTCTTTTCATTTGCACCTCTATAACTGTTTGGTTTGGAACTGCAACCACACAAGACAGACACAGACTTCAACGAATAGTTAGAACTGCAAAAAAACCCCAATTGCTACTAGCCTGACTTCCATTGAAGACCTGTATACTGCATGAGCAAGAAAGAGGGCTGTGAAAATATCTACAGACCCCTCTCATCCTGGACATAAACTGTTTCAACTTCCTCCCTCAAGACGACGCTATAGGGCAGTGATGGCAAACTTTTTAGAGACTGAGTGCCCAAACTGCAACTTAAAACCAACTTATGCAATGTCGAGTGCCGGGTGAGTGTGGCCCATTGGGTGGGTGTGGCCAATTGGGTGGGCGTGACCAATTGGGTGGGCATGGCTGCAGTGGTAATGGCAGACTGGGTGGGACTAAAAAGTTCAATCAATCAATTCCAACTTTACAAGAATTTTTTTTCCCCACGAGAAGTTGAAATTGACTGATTGAACCTTTTCTCTTTTTTGCACATGGCGGCAGAGGCCTAAAGCGAAAAGGTTTTATAAAACCCAGCTGAAGGCCTAGGACTGGGGCAACAATGCGTGTGCCCACAGAGAGGGCTTTGAGTGCCGCCTCTGGCACCCGTGCCATACGTTCGCCACCACTGCTATAGGGCATTGCACACCAAAATGACTGGACATAAGAACAGTTTTTTACCCATGCCATCATTCTGCTGATCAACTAATTCCTTCAACATTGTCAAACTACTTAATAAAGCTGTATTACTATTATTCTCCTCATCTTTCCTATTACATATTCTTATCTTCTTATGACTATAACTTTGTTGCTTGTATCTTACAATTTATATTGTTTTTAATATTCTAGTATGATTTATGTTGTTTGCTTAGCTAGTATTCTATGATTATCACTAAGTGTTGCATCTTTTGATTTATGATGAAGTGTTGTATTTGATGATTTATGATGAATGTATTTTTATGTTGTTTATGATCATGAATTATCACTATTACTTGTATGTACACTGAGAGCTTATGTACCGGAGACAAGTGCCTTGTGTGTCCAACCACACTTGGCCAATAAAGAATTCTATTCTATTCTATTCTATTCTATTCTATTCTATTCTATTCTACTCTACTCTACTCTACTCTACTCTACTCTACTCTACTCTACTCTACTCTACTCTATTCTATTCTATTCTATTCTATTCTATTCTATTCTATTCTGCAATCTATCTTCTATCAAGTTAAATCATAAGCCATGGATGTCTGCAGGATGTAGTCATAAACGTTGAGATGGCAGCAGTGATGATGCAATCAAAACTTTGCTCATTTTCTGTGTGCGCCACTTCGAATCAGATCAGAGCTACTTTCTTGACTTTGAGGACCGTTCCTGGCGACACCTCTGCCATAGGCTGTTTTTTTCTATACTAATTCTGTCTGGAAATATCAGCTCATGTTTGACCTTTAAGCTATATCCTTATGGTGGAAACAAAGCCATTTTTAGATATGCACACCATGGAGGTTGTTTTTATGGAGTGAATTTTACAAGAGAAGGCCATTGCTGTCTTTTATAGATACAAAAGGAAAAAGAGACCTAGAAGTTGTACAGAGAACAATGCATCGAGATGTATCGTTAAAGCTAAAAATGGAGAAACTATTAAAAGCAGATTCAGGTCTCACATATACAATATGCAGGTCAATTACTGAGTTCCCTAAATAAAGCACATCCATATTATTTAAGATGTAATATGAATCTCTTTTGCACGTTGTAAGAGTTGTGATGAAAATTCCCATATGAGTCATTCAAAATTGATTTTCTCTAGTCTTTTCATTGCTGATTCATAAAATAACATCTATTGTTATATCATGGGTATGTATTATCCAGGGACATGTGGATAAAAACAGGTTTTACATTAAAAAGTCCCTTTTTCAATATGGTTGGGAAAATCTTCTGTCTAAGCCACTGGTGGTATGTCCTAACTATGCTCAATTAGATGATTCAGTAGGTCATATGAGGCAGCTTCCTATAGTAAGTCCCTATTATATATTTTAAACCAGGCGCCATAAAATTAGTTTTGTTTCTTTTTGTTTTGGATCCAGAAGCATCAAAACAAAATCAACAGCAAATTAAAACTTAAAATCAGATTCTTTCTCTGGTTCTTTTTTTAATTTTTTGAGTTAATTTTTAAAGCTGGATTGCTTTATTCCTACAAAAACAATTTGCTAAATTCTATGCATGTTTACTGAGAAGTGAACTATTGAGTTCAGTGAAACACTAGCATGTTTTGTTCCAATCGAACCCAACCCAACCCAATCCAATCTAATCCAATATGTGAACTGGAGGTAAAGGTTAGTATCATTCTTATGGATCCTGTCTTTTTAATCTTGCCTTTTTTTCCATGGATAGAGTCCATAAGTAAGATAATTTGCAACTCAGGATTGACCTGTGGGGTTCTTGGTGCTCTGAGATTGGTTGTATGCTGTCTATAAAACTGGAACAAGAAACTGCTATTGGTAAATGTGCAACAAACCCCACACACCCTCAAACTGAAAATGTTTCCTAGATCTGCAAGTAAACAATCAAATAAGCTCAGAGTAAGCTAAAATCTCCACCTCTCAATATTTCTGCTGCCTAAGAAGGCTACATGAAATGAAAGGGGAACAGTGTTTGTGAAATATTTGCATATGATAATGTGTACATCACCATCAAACCTGACATCAACCAGAGCATAGAAAAACTCAAAGAAGTAATGCAAGATTGGAAGATGTGAAGAGACCTGAATCGCCATGAATGGATAACATTAAATTGTACATTTGGTTCTGAACTTGGAAAGCATTTTTATAATTTGGAATACATGACTGGTTGGGAAAAAGTGTCTAGTGAGAAGGAATCAACCCTGTGATCAGAACCACAGCCATGTGATTGAAATATCACAATGCATGAAAAAAAAGGGCAAGGGTTTGATTGCAAGCTTGTGAGCACCATTTTTTTTTACTTTTTTGATCACCGTCCCTGAAGGGGAGGATTGTTGTTGGCCTTATTTTATTAGAAGCTATTTCAGCCTTTACATTCACAACCAGTGTCGTTATTTAGAATAACTATGATTATTCTCAGTTTTTGTTTCACAGGTAATTTGATCTCAGGGAACAGTAGTATACCAACCACCAAGGGAAAAGATTCAGCTTTTTATGCTTTGAGATTTACATAATGCCCGAATGGCCTTTTTTTCAAAAAACTGCTGGCGATTATTTTTAAAAACACTATCTGCATGCACGGTTGTCCCTCTGCTTTCTTGCAAAAAAGCTGTAGAAATACTCTGACCAACGGCCCTTAAACAAGAAATTGCATATTTGCATGTCAAACTGCAGTATTGATGCATTATCTGTAATGTTAGGTTTGATCAAAAAAATTGGATTTGAGGACGGTATTCTCTCTCTATATAAAAGTAACTTCCATTTACTTCAAGGTGAGTGATTTTATGGACACATCAGTGCCTGCTTTACAAAGCCAAGCGTATATCATATTGATGCTGATTTACCTAATATAGTGGAATGTTAGAATTATTCACTCTGTCCTATTTTAGACTTGTTAGCCAGAAATAAAGAAGTTCTTTGGAATCAATTTGGGATAAGGATATGGAACCATAGCTTGTTTATCAGAAACATGAAAGATTCTTGGAGCATCCTAACATCCACCTTACAATATCCACAGATATTTGCTATAATGCATCTGGTAATCTTTAAATAGTGCAAGATTTGTAATAGTTTTGTGCTATGGACTAACTCCAGTTAAGCAACAACTATTTTGTCTATGGAGATTCTCAATCATCCAGTTGTCCCAAAGATGCTTTTCAAAAGGCAGTTGGACTTCCTTGGTTTTTTCAACATTTTTGAAAATGTTTCACTTCTCATCCAAGAAGCTTCTTCAGTTCATGTCCCTATGACTTGTGTAATTTGATAAGAAAATGAACCCCTTGTTTAACACAAAATACTGAATCATAGTCACCAAATAAGGGGTTACAAAATTTAACAAACTGGTTGAAATTAACCTGCAGTATCTTAATAGATTGTACAAATGAAGTCCTGAGCAAATTTAATTGATTAATTAAATACTTCTGTATTCTCAGAATAAATACTTGTTAAATTTCTGGCATTCTCCTTCTTGACTTAATGGAGACCTGGGTATCTTTAACGTGGTATATTGAGGTTGTAACTATAAATTAGGGCTACCATTTACACTTTTAAAGCTTTAATTCAACCATCTTATTGGAAAAAGGATATATCATTTTCAGCAGCCTTCCTGAATTTTGTGCTTTCCAAATAATTGGTCTACAACTTCACCCATTGATTAAGTGCCATTAAGTCAGTGTCAACTCTTAGTGATCATATGAATAGATTCTCACCAGAATAATTTGTCCTCAGGTGGGCCTTTTAGATCTCTTAATGATGCATTGATTGCTGCTGTAATTGAATCCATCCACATTGCAACTTATTTCTTCTTCTTTTCTTTAGCTTTTCTAAGAATTATGGATTTTTTAGGGGATCTTTAGGTGATATATCCAAAATATTACGGTTAGAGCCTCATCAATAGTGCTTTCCAAGAGAATTCTGGCTTGATTTGTTCAATGATTCATTAGTTTGTTTTCCTGGCTATTCAGGGTAAGTGGCATCTCCAGCACCAAAGTTCATTCGTGTCCTGTTTCTTCAAAGTCTAGGTTTTGCATTCATAGAATATCCTAGGAAAAACTATTGCTGAATTCTATTGTTTGTTACAGAGCCATCATTTTAAGGCTCTCATTGTAATCCTACCAGGTGCTAGTCTGAGAGATATTTTTTGACTTTGCTGTTGATGATCAACCCTAAAAAGCAAAGCTATCCACCATTTCAATGTCTGTTGTCAGTTCTGACGACGGTTGATGTATACTATTGTCATTTCTTTAGCCTTCTTTACATTTAATCGTAGTTCTTT
The DNA here is from genome assembly GCF_001527695.2 of Protobothrops mucrosquamatus. Classification (NCBI taxonomy): domain Eukaryota; kingdom Metazoa; phylum Chordata; class Lepidosauria; order Squamata; family Viperidae; genus Protobothrops; species Protobothrops mucrosquamatus. The sequence continues at coordinate 70,505 of NW_015386969.1, forward strand.
TCCCCCCACTATATTCTTTGATTTTCATTACTAGCCTTGAAGATTATCTACATTCTCAGCAATCAGACTGGTGTTATCAGCATAGCACAGATTATTGATGTTTCTTCCTCCAGTTTTAAATCCATGCTCATCTTCTTCCAATCCAGCTTTTCTAGTATGTGTTTTGCATATAAATTTCATAAATAGGAAGAAAGTATGCAGACTTATACCTTTGCCAGTTTGGAACAAGTCTATTTCATCTTGTTTCACAACTCCCTTAGCTATCATCTTCTTCTTCTTCTTCTTCTTCTTCTTCTTCTTCTTCTTCTTCTTCTTCTTCTTCTTCTTCTTCTTCTTCTTCTTCTTCTTCTTCTTCTTCTTCTTCTTCTTCTTCTTCTTCTTCTTCTTCTTCTTCTTCTTCTTCTTCTTCTTCTTCTTCTTCTTCTTCTTCTTCTTCTTCTTCTTCTTCTTCTTCTTCTTCNAGCTATGGATCCATCTGGTGGTGATGCTGTCTACCCCACATTTTTCTATCTTGTCAAGTAGTAGGTTGTGATGTACTTTATCAAATGCCTTACTGAAGTCCAAGTAAATTATATCCACAGCATTCCTCTCATCCACTAATTTTGTCACTTGGTCAAAGAATGCAATAAGATTTGTCTGGCATGATCTATTTTTGACAAATCCATGTTGGCTTTTAGTAATTGCCTCTAGGTATTCGCTGATTCATTGTTTGATTATCTTTTCCAGAATCTTCCCAGGTATTGAGGTCAGGCTGATAGGTCTGTAATTTCCTGGATCCATTTTTTTTCCTTTTTTGAAGATGGGAACTACATCAGCTCTTTTCCAGTCCTTTGGTAGTTCCCCAGAGCTCCAGGATCTTTGAAAAATATAGTTCAGATGTTCTGAGATCACATCTGCCAGTTCTTTGAGAACCCTGGGGTGTAATCCATCTGGTCCTGGTGATTTGAACTCGTCTAGGCTGGACAGGTGCTCACTTATCATTTTCTTGCCTATCTTAACTTGTATTTCTATTCTGTTTTTTATGGCACTATTTTTAGTGTTCTTCTTTTGCCTTAGCTATCTTCAGTGGTAGTCAGATATATCAGAAGAGTGCAAGATTAGATGGATGATCTATAGGCATGCTAGTAATTGTTGACCCTAACCCTAACCCCATGTAGGATATACACAAATAGGATTTTTGGCTGATTACATAACACACTTTCTGAAGGGGTTGAGGAGCACTGAAGTTCCTTTGTATCCTTTCCTACAGAATTACTCATTGTTCTACACTGTTTCTTTAAACAGGCAATAGGTGTAGGGTGTGTGGTTGTTGTTGATATCTCAAATAAATCCACTGCAGCTTGCAGCCATTCATTGAAGGTAATTGACTATAATCTACCATGCTGGTCAAGTGCACATTAGTAGACAGATGTTTTGACTCATTGACTCTCACAGATGTGTGTGTCTGTGTTTGGGAAAATCTAGGGAGAAAGGTAGATTAACTCCACCATGACATTTGTACATTCAGTGGATATCAGAACTAGTCCCTACAGGGTCATATGCATGAGCAGTCTTTATACTAACAGATTCTTTCTGGACTGAGTCATGTTGGCATGAAGAATTTACACTGGAGAGGTTTCCCTTCATATGCATGCAAATGGTCAGACAATCAGTCATCTCTCTCTTTCTCCTTACTTCCAACCTCCCCCCGAAAGCAATACACTTTGTTGCCCGTAATTAAGGAATAGTCTATAGTGTGGCAGAATTAATCAAGTATAAATCCCAAGCTGAAACAGTTGGAGGACATGAAGCAAAAATAAATGTTGAAAGTAGTTGAAGAACTGATTGAAATTATGAGGCAATATCAGCTATATCATTTCATTTTTAAGAAAAAAAGTTATCATTTTCAGATTGAAAATCTACTTTTAGATTGTATTTGTAATTGATAAATCTTTTTTTTTAAATGTGTGGAAAATTTATTTTAAAATGTTGTGCTGGTTAATGATCCCAATAAAGTAATTTATTTACATTGTAAAATGTGACAAAAAAGTGGAGGTTTTGTATTATATATATAAAAAAAACTTCTATAAATTGGAATCTGTTTTGTAAGAATTTGTATGCCAGATTCCCTTCTTCCCCTTTTCATCTCCTACTTAAATTTTAAACATTTTGATTCTTTAGACTTAAAACTCCAGTCCCCTCCCTCCCTATCTACCGTCTGAGTCTTCAGACATATGTAAGAATAACATTTCTTTGAAATTAAGCAATTTGAAATATGCTGACTTTACTCATTGCCTCATGGGGAAAACCTAATGTGCATTAGAAGAATGATAAGCTATTGAGGCCACAAAATTATTTCACGGTACTTAGAAGACAAACCAAAACTGTTCAAGGGAGAGAGGCTGCTTGGTGGCTGCTGGTTAATAGCCAAAATTAGTTTTCAGCTTTCCTCCATTTTTTCTAGTCAACTTTGTAATTTGGAAGAATGGGCCTTTAAGTGCTGCCTTGACTGCGTAAATGAAGTTCCTCATGATAGATTTTTAAAAAGAAAGTAAGATGTATACTATTATAAATAGTGACACGATAGCAATATAGTATGTTTGTTATGCAAGCATTTCTCTATTTTCACTTAATAGGTTTTTGGATTTAGCTGTAGGAATTGTGCTTCTGTGGCTACATTTAGTTTCACCTTTCCCCCCCTCCCCAATATTTCCTAATTGTTTGATAGTGACTGGGCTACATCATTTTTAATGAGGTCTGCAGCACCTTCCCAGTTGGCTCAGAAAGGCTGGTCTATGATAATAAAAGGATGAGTGGTTGGAGAGAAGGAAAGAAAGATGCTCATTCTTGTTCAGCATATTTACTTTATTATTATTATTATTATTATTATTATTATTATTATTATTATTATTATTATTATTATTATTATTATTATTATTATTATTATTATTATTATTNGGAGGTAGCCAGGTCCGATGCCATGGATCGCTTTAAAGGTGGTAACTAACACCTTAAAGCGCACCCGGAAGACCACTGGTAACCAGTGCAGCTCGCGCAGCAGCGGTGTTACATGGGAGCGACGAGTCCCTCCCAACACCGCCCGCGCGGCCGCATTCTGGACCAGTTGGAGTCTCCGGGTGCTCCTCAGAGGGAGCCCGTGAGCCAATAAGATTTAGTTTTTTCCTTATGATCTTGTTAAATCAATCACTAGGAACTCCAGAATACAGTAGACATAAATCAACACCCCCAAATCAGATTGGAATCCCATGCAATTTTCTTGGTAAAGATTTGGAAGTGGTTCAGCACCGACTTCTCCCAGGAAGCTCTTCAACACTAGCTTAAAGTCTAATGTTTCTTGCTGATCTCCCGCTAAGTAATAATCAGATCCAGCCATGTTAAGAATTGGACTGTTAAAAAGAAACAGAATAACAGAGTTGGAAGGGACCTTGGAATCCCTAATCCAAACCCCTACTCAGGCAGGAGACCTTATACAATTCTGGACAAGTGGCTGTCCAGCCTCTTCTTGAAACCTCCAGTGATGGAGCATTCACAACTGTTCCACTTGTTCATTATTCTCATTGTTCCACTTGTTCATTATTCTCATTGTTAGGAAGTTTCTTCTTAGTTCTAGATTGCTTCTCTCCTTGGATAGTTTCCATCCATTGCTTCTTGTCCTGCCTTCTGGCGCTTTGGAGAATACTGTAGGTTGACATCCTCTTCTAGGAGAGAAATGGTTTATAATGTATGTAGCCATGATTTATTTAACTACTGGTACGATGATCTATTCAATTAACACCTGCTAGGTTTTTTTTCTTTCACACTTGCCTGCCTGTTTGGTCCTTCAATAACTTTTATCCAGCAAAGTTTTAAATACTTTATTTAACACAAGCAAGGACTACAGAAATACAAGATTCATTACATCTAGATTATTTAATTTATGTATATATAAAACGCTGGATTTTGACTGTTTGATACCCTGTTTTTGACTGGGAGAGGGCAATTGACCAAAGCAGCATTGTGCTGCAAACTCCATTACTTTTGTAAATGGGCTGCCATGTCACATACAGAAAAGGGGCATAACTTAGATTGCAGTGGAAAAATGCTGCTTTTGGCATTTTATTCATCTCTCTGCAGTTTTTGTATGTAGAACTTTTTCTATTTTGTGATGATTTGTATAAAAGCATGTCATCTCTTCAATTTAAACTCAGTCAACAGAACATGTTCTGATCCAATTAGGTTTTCCATTCCTGTTACAAATATATCCAAAATACATTGATGCACATTAATGAGGATAAACAAATCTTGTATCACACGTAGCATAGGATGGATGCCAGCCGACACAGGGATTTATTGACTAAAGACTGATGTTCATTCCAGCTTGATTTGGAAGAAATATATTGGACATAATTGCCAGAATTTGACTGCAAATTAAGCCAGTTTTCTCTGTTTGGGTTATATTTTTCTTTCAACCCATTTCTTCCAAAGATTATATATTCTACTTAGTTTGTTTAACCTAAAGAATATGTGCATTAAGTCTTGCCAAAGGATACAAGGAGTCCAGGTACATTTTGAATTTTTTTCTTCCCTTTCAGCGATTGGCACAGCTCTTTCTGGTTGGTGAATAATGTAAAAAGAGCTATATTGATGAAAACTATTAGCATGGGCCAATTCTTCTACTGAATTGCTGTTTGGAGAAATTAGCACTGAGTGACCCTTGCCAAGAGAAGTTTTTAGATTCTGCAATTCTCCCATCAAAATATTTTTTCATATGAGCAATTTTGAATTTTCACTTCATCATCATAAATATGAAACACTTTCTTCTAGTGATGTAACAAGTGATTGCTTTTAGTCTGGATGCTGGAAAGAGATCAAGGATGATGGAAGAGAAGAAAAAGATATAAGATATCCCAGAGATTGGCCAGGGTAAAAAATAAGTTGCCTCTTCCATCAGATCCTTAGAACTTTAATGCAAATCCTTTAGAGCCTTAAATGCAAAAGAACCAGAGGTCTAATCTATATATACAAATGAAAAGGGAAAATTGGAAGCTGCTGGTTTTCTTCTTTTTTATGCTAATTATTGCTAATTCAAAGGCTTGACAAATACACTGTCTAATCATGGAAAGATCTCCGAAGGGAGGATCCTGGGAAAGAGCTGGGATGATGGAACAAGGGTCAAGATGAACAGGACTCAGAGTAAGACAGTTAGCAAGAGAAGGACCTTTAAGATGCATGTCCCACCTACCATAAGCTGGATAACAGACCTTCATGCAGCAAACTGTGCTCAGTGCAGTCAGGCTGGTGAGGCTGCACAGACCAAAGAGAACTCCACAGAAAGCATAGAAGGTACACATGGCATGGTTGAACAGCCACCTAGAAAAAAGAGATAATAGGAAAATAATCCTATTAAACCAGGAGAAATTAGGTCTCCAGTATTCTAATTGGAAAGAGGTATGTTTTAGCATCTAAGAAAATTAAAGTTTTCCCCTTTAAAGGATGGTACTTTTAAAATATTTCTTTTGGGGGGGAAATTGAAAAATTAATATGCTACCTGCTAAGATCAGTGGTGGGATTCAGCCAGTTTGCACCACTTCGGCGGAACCGGTAGCTAATTTTTTGTTGCTGAGGCCCAGAATGGATTTCCGGAAGCAGCATCCACACAGAGAACCGGTTGTTCACATATTTGAATCCCACCACTGGCTAAGATGCTTGCTAACCTCTGTCACTATTCAACTTGCCATAGAAACAGGGGTGAGGGAAAGCTTCTAGAACATCTTTGAGTCCCAACTGGTGGGAATTATCACTGTTAGGTAAGTTGATGTGAAAGTGTTAATACAGTATTTAATTCCAACTTTATCCTCATGCATATTTATTATTGCATTTGCTTTATTATTGCTATTGCTTTTTCTGTACCATTTAAAAATTTCAAGATTTGGAAAGTTTAAACATTTTATAAGTATATAAATTTGTCCATGATACCAGCTTGGCTTGGTAACATCTGCTTGAAAATCATTTGACCAAGTCAGTTTCTCCTAAGTTGGAACTCTCCAGATATTCAGGGAGATTCTCAGTCTTCCAGGTCATGGTTGTCTCAAAGGTGGTTATTCAAGAGGCAACTGGACTTTCTTGTTTGTTTGTTTTTTAAAGACGCTTCTCTTCTCATCCAAGAAGCTTCTTCAACTCTGACAGGATGATGGGGGAATCCTTCCATTCCCCATCATCTAGTCAGAGCTGAAGAAGCTTCTTGGATGAGAAGCAAAACGTCTTCAAAGAAAGACAAGAAAGTCCAGTTGCCTCTTGAAAAAGCACCTTTGAGACAACTCTCCAGATTCATAGTGACTACATTTCCCATTATTGTGAAGGAGTCAAAGTCCTTTATTTTATCCCATATTATTAACAGTTTGAAAATGAGAAGCAGAGGTCATGAAGGAAATAGCTGAACTCCATCATTCCCTGTTCTGGATCTAATCTGTTTTTCTCTTCTATCTTATTTTTTTTAAAGCATGAAAACATTGTTGGGAGTGTCAAAATAGCACACCTATGTTTACTCTTGATTACCACACTATTGAAGCTAAATAAAAGCTGTACCAAGAAGAAAACCGAGTCAATGGAAGCCAACCTGATCTTCTGAAGGAAAGAAAGAAATCCAATTGTATTAATTAAATGGCTCAATGGATGGAGCTACCTGTGTGCAAAGAAGGATGGTGTGGCCAGTGGAAAGAGGATCAAAGTCATGCCTATGTCACTGATGGCAAGATTCACGATAAAGAATTCCGCAGGTTTCAGAAGGGCTCTTTTCCGGTAGGCAACCCATAGGAGAAGTGAATTTCCAAAGAGAGACACTACACCTGAAAGCAAATCAAAATGATGATTTAGAATCTGGAAAAAGAAGATGACACATTCAGCTACTCTATTTATAAACTATTATGAGTTGCATAAGAGCTGCATCTGCAATGACATCTAATATAGTCATGATAAATTATAGTGAAGTTTATACATATTTAGGGCACTCCTTCCTGACCTGATATTCTCCAGGCTATGTTGGCTTGGAATTTGGAGAGACATAATCCCAATGTATCTGAAAGGCGTTAGATGGGGACAATTGCTTTATAGCAGTGGTTCTCAACCTGTGGGTCGGGACCCCATTTGGGGTCGATCGACCATTTCACGGGGGTCGCCAAGCAAGGCTGTCCACCATATTTTTTTGTCCGCCATTTTTTTCCCCTTTTCCGGCGGGTGCCTTACCTCCCTTGGGCTGGGCCAGCTGGTGGTCGGCCTGCTCTGTCTCTGCCGCTTGTCAGCTACACCTCGGCCGGCACAGGGGGCGGAACCACGCATGCGCGGCGCTCCCGGGCAGGGAAAGTCCTCGACTTACGATCGGTTGGGTAGTCCTCGACTTACAACCGGTTTAGTCCTCGACTTATGACCGGGTTAGTCCTTGACTTACGACCGGTTTAGTCCTCGACTTACGACCGGTTGGGGTCGCGGCATTAAAAAGGTTGAGAACCACTGCTTTATAGCCTGAATCTTCTTTTGTTTCTTTCTTTGCAAGAACGTGGCTCTGTTCGCACAATATGTTTCCTCCAATTACTAACCCAGTCAAATACACAATTGTTTTAGCAATACACAATCACTGCTGAATTATAATCTACATTTTTGGGATTCTAGAGCCCCCATTTACTTTCTCTGATAACCCTTAAGCCATGAATCAGGACAGTTAGATGAGGCTTCAGGAAATAGTAGCCTATCTCCAAGCTTAGGCAGACAACAGGGCTGACTTGGGCAATGGAGCCAGTCAGTATTAAAAACATATATTCAGTATTGCAAGGACTTGATACTGAGTTGTAAAGTGGAAGGTATTACTTTTTCAGCCACTCTTTCTCTCCAGTATTTTTTCTTGGATGACTAAATATGCAGACAAATTAAATATTCCCACCACACAACTGTTTAGGTAGAATTAATTTAATCCTGTAAATCAGTGTTTCTCAAATTTGGCAACTTTAAGCTGTGTAGAATTCAACTCCCAGGCCAGCATGGCTGGCTGGGGAATTCTGGGAATTGAAGTCTACACATCTTAAAGTTGCCAAGATTGAGAAACACCGCTGTAGATGATTCAGTTTCTCTTGGATTAAATTTAATCTCCTGGAGATTAGTTGATGAAGTTAGTTAACTAATTTATGGAGATCCCACAATATATGACCTCCTCTTCACTTAAAATAGTTAAGTTTGTTATAGGATCTGGGTCAATGTTTCACAAAGGCCATCTGTGCAATCAACCAGCGATGTTCTTCTCCTATTTGATCCTATAGAATTTCCCAAGCTTTTTGATATATGGCCATTGCAACTTAGCTTAACTGTCCATTTCCATATTTTATCTTTTCTCAGCCTGGTGCCTTCATTTCTGTTGTACTTAAAGTCCCATAAAATGTGGATAAGACAACTGTTAATTATAAAAGTTTGTCTTACTTGGTCCTTCAGCCAAAACTATATTAATCACAAAATTTCTCAAGTAGAATCCAGTTAACTTTTGTTAAGAATCAGTGCCTCACTGAAATACACTGAAAAGAATAGTGTTTATTTTGAGTGGTTTTGATTGCAAGCTTCATTCTAATTAAACAACCATTTGCAACCATTTCTGGCAGAGATTTATTCTATTGGTTTGAGATAAATTATAAGATTTCTCTCTCTCTGTCTCCTATAGAAATATTTATACAATAATATATTGTGTGCTAAAACAAGTGAAAGAGAGGGAAAAATATTATGCAACTGAAGCTACAGAGACAAGTTGTCTTTTGTTTGAACACAGTTGAGACAACACTGATAATTAAAATTTAATGCCTAGGATTTTCCTTTTCTATTAAGTCAGGCTAATTTCATTTAAAAAGTGTTTTCCTACATAACTCACAAAGGAGGCCCTGATTACTCCAGGGACAGGTTTGGGGCATTTGGAATGACTGCCTGATAGATTGGGTTGCAAATTAAATATTATGATAACAGTAACATGCTGAAGATGGAATATAGCTGCTCTAGTGATTTTATCTTAGCCCAAATCCTTTGGGGCTCATTCTTACTCAACATGCATTGGAGTTCTGAGTATAAATCACTTCTGTGGGGAAAAAAAATGGGATCTACATATTCATGTTTCCTCTTCTTCATTTTTGGACACACTAATTCCTTATTCACTTACTTAGAACTTTATTAAAGTCTAATACAAAGAGTGCTGAGTTTTGATAAGTAGATATCCTACAGATCTACCATATCTGGGTTTGCATAAAGCAAGATACCCACTCAATATATCTCTTTTCTCCCATCTCCTTCAGATGTCCCAAAAGTGCTTTTCCAAAAGGTAACTGGACTTTCCTGTTTTTTTCCCTTGAAAATGTTTTGCTTCTAATCGAAGAAGCTTCTTCAGTTCTTAAAAAAAAAAAAAAAAGAACTGAAGAAGCTTCTTGGATGAGAATTGAAATGTGTTCAAGGAAAAAAACCCAGAAAGTCCAATTGCCTTTTGGAAAAAACATATTTAGGACAATCATGACCAGGATCATTGAGAATCTCCATAGACATCTCCTCCAGAGTTTTACAGCCCAGATATGACAGTCACATTATTCTGGATGAGCTGCAAGTAGGTTAATAATGTTGATGGGAAAACTGGACAACAGACATTGACAGTGGCTTCCAAAGGTTGCCCAAATTAACTCTCAGCTATTTGAAATTCTGGCTGAGGATGCTGGCAGCTATAGTTCTGCGACATCAAAAAGCCACACGTTTCCCATTCATTGAGGACAGTAGCTAGAGATGGAGAAGTAAAGCTGGGGAGGAGACGAAGTTTTGTGGATGTGCAGAAGGTACAATAGCTTGGACTGTCAGGCCCTTCTTTCTCAGACTTTTTCAGAAAGCCCAATATGTCTGTTGGATGTCTGGAGCAGACTCCCTTCAACATTTCTTCAGTCTTATAGAGCTGAATATAGGCTTACAAAAAACACTCAACACAGGTAGTCCTCAATTTACAACTACAATTACAGGTGTCCTCAACTTACAACTACAATTACAGGTAGTCCTCAACTTACAACTTACAACTACAATATGACAGCCGTGGCCAGGGGGGCTTTTCATCAGGGGGGCTTTTACAGGTAGTCCTCAACTTACAACTTACAACTACAATATGACAGCCGTGGCCAGGGGGGCTTTTCATCAGGGGGGCTTTTCATCAGGTTTGCCTGATACGCCAGTTGCGCCCCTTTCTGGATCGTGACGCTCTACGCACGGTCACTCAAGCCCTCGTTGTTTCCCGCCTGGACTATTGCAATGCTCTCTACATGGGGCTCCCCTTGAGGTGCACCTGGAGGCTCCAGCTAGTTCAGAATGCGGCCGCGCGGGGGATCCTGGGGGCCTCTAGATACTCCCATGTAACACCNGGGGGAGAGCCTTCTCTGTGGCAGCTCCTGCCCTCTGGAATGACCTACCCCCCGACCTACGTACAGTTGCGGACCTGCGCCTTTTTCGCCGAGCCCTGAAGGCCCATCTATTCCGTGCGGCCGGCCTGGCGTAGTTTGATTATGTTTTAGTGGGGTTTTTGTATGGGGTATTTTTAGAGCAGGCCTGTTATTTAATTTGTTTTTAGAACAGAAATCTGCGTATATTTATCATGGTTTTTATTATCGCCTGTTCACCGCCCTGAGTCCCGTAAGGGAGATAGGGCGGTATATAAATTCAATAAATAATAAATAAATAATAATAATTGAGCCCAAAATTTCTGTTGCTAAGTGAGACATTTGTTAAGTGAGTTTTGCCCCCATTTTATGACTTTTCTTGCCACGGTTAAGTGAATCACTGCAGTTGATCAGTTAGTAACCTGGTTGTTAAGTGAATCTGGTTTCCACATTGACTTTGTTTGTCAGAAAGGGGATTACATGAACCGGGGACACTGCAATCGTCATAAATATGAACCAGTTGATCACATGATCATGGGGTTGCTGCAAAGGTCATAACTATGAAAACCTGTCATAAGTCACATTTTTCAGTGCCATTGTAACTTTGAACGGTCACTAAATGAACTGTTGTAAGGCGAGGATCACCTGTATGTTAAGATCATCTGTCCATAGAACTGCCATTCCATTTAGTCATTGGAATTCAATATTTACAAACATATGCAGCTGAGATATCCACTATGTCTATCTGCAAATCTGAAGAGATACCACCTGCCTTCTCTGATCTCACATCCTCCAACTCAGTTGGGCACCAGGGACCGGTTCCATGGAGAAAGGTTTTTCCGTGGACCATAGGGGATGTGGTTTTGCATGCTGCCTGCATCCCTCAGATGGGGCTTTGCTTGTTTACGTGGAGCAGTTGCAGGCATGCTACGGACTGGTGCCGGTCCAGAGATTGGGGGTTGGGGACCCCTGCTCCAACTCATGGCCAGGAATTTGGGAACCTAATACAGCTGGAAGGTTGTGTTACAGTAATCAACATGCTTGTCACACAGTTAATGGACTTTGGTTTCAGAGCGCACTCCACATTATATGAGCATGTTGACATCCTTCATCTTTAAGTCCTATGAAATCAAGTGTTTATGCCCTGAGAGTCTTTCAAGAACAAGGTTGTCCATTCCTCTTTTCTTACAGTGTAAAGCAGGCAAAGTATAATACCTGCCTGCTACTCAAACTGTTCCCTGGAGGAAACCAGTCTGTTGTTGAGGCTGATTTCTGAATAAACTGAAAACATGGACTGGTGCTGCAAGGATATTGTCAGTCAGGCTCACAATGTCAAGATGATTGCTAAAGGCTGATTTGGTGGTCAATGACAAATTAATGCAGGTCATCAGAAAGAAAGTCATTTGAGGGAATGGAGAATAAACAAACTGCAAGGACTGTTGGAGAAACGTTCTTTTTCGGAACCATTTTTCCCCCAACCAGTTAGCACAATATATTCAAAGTCACATTCTAATTCTAACTTGGTAGCAGAAAGGCAGAGAGTTCTATTTTTGGCCAAAAAGTGATAGCTATTTAGGGCACATTTGTGGAACACTTTTGAAAAACATTTTGAAAACTTATTGAATATATACTTGAGATTCTCCATCATAAATGTTTGGAGGTACTGAGGGTTTCTAGGATTGAACTTACCATTAGGCTGAGTGAGCTGGAGGTGTTAAGAGGTACAGGGGTGGAATTAAAAGCAACAAGAATTATACGCAGTGCAAATTTCTCAAGCTCGCTTGCTATCTGTTTCTTTCAGGAGAACTGAGAAACATATGCTTCTTTGATAATATTGAAATGAGTCCTGTACATCAAATCCCACTACACCAGGGTTCCCCAACCTTAGCAAGTTTAAGACATGTGGACTTCAGTTCCCAGAATTCCCCAGTCAGACATGCTGGCTGGGAATTCTGAGTGTTGAAATCCACGTGTCTTGATGTTGCCAAGGTTGGGAAACCATGCACTACCCTGACTAGGAGTATAGATCAGTGGTGGTGAACCTATGGCACGGGTGCCAGAGGTGGCACTCAGAGCCCTCTCTCTGGGCATGCACGCCATTGCCCCAGTCCTAGGTCTTCAGCTGGGTTTTATAAAACCTTTTCGCTTTAGGCCTCCGCTGCCGTGTGCAAAAAAAAAAAAGTTCAATTAATCAGTCAATTTCAACTTCTTGCGGGGAGAAAAAAAAGATCTTGCAAAGTTTGAATTGATTGATTGAACTTTTTAGTCCCACCCAGTCTGCCATTACCACTGCAGCCATGCCTACCCAATGGGCCACACCCAGCCAATGGGCCACACCCACCCGGCACCCGACGATGCATAAGTGGGTTTTGGGTTGCAGTTTGGGCACTCGGTCTCTAAAAGGTTCGCCATCACTGGTATAGATGCATGAGTTTGCAAATGGAAGAACTTGAGAATTTAAATTTGAGATTAAAGACTGCTCAGCAATGATGAAAAAAAGGAGGGAAAATCATCTCTTTGGCATGGATGGAAAGGTTATATCTAGAATATCATGCATACAATTGCATCAGCTAGAAAGTATGGAATAGTAATATATTACATACAAAATAAGGCCAAAAAAGAAAGCTGTGCAAATATCATCAATTTTATTAATGTATGCAGACCGCAGAATTCAGCTGCTGGATATGAATGTAGAATTCCTTAAAAGCAAGACAGAAATTGAACAGATAACCTGATCCTGATCAGAGTGGTCTGGTTGGTTATGAGTACAAAGAGATTTGTTACCAAGATGTTCTACATGAAGGT